>NC_134362.1:16457084-16527084 GCF_048569485.1 Anomaloglossus baeobatrachus
ACTACATCGTTACTGCTGCAGTAACGATAATCGAGAATGGACCCCCATGTCACCGATGAGCGATTTTGCACGGTGTCACACGCAGCAACATCGATAATGCGGCCGGATGTGCGTCACAAATTCCGTGACCCCAACGACTCCGCATTAGCGATGTCGCAGCGTGTAAAGCCCCCTTTACTCCAGAAATTGGGCAGATTAAACTTTGTGAAGGATGTATGAATCAAGCCACATACAAGGTTATCCTGGAAAAACAGTTGCTTCCTTCTGCTCAGGCAATGTTCCCAACTCTGAGGACTGGTTTTATCAGCAGGACAATGCGCCATGCCACACAGCTAGGTCAATCAATCTTCATTTTTGCCAGAGCTGTATATTAACATTTTTGCAGCCATGATGTCATGGTGATGTCAGCGGTGATGTCATCATGCACATACACAAAACTACTACAGCCAATCAGTGAACCTTAGCAGTTTCAGAAAATACATGAGGCCAGTGATCGGCTGCAGCGGTCATGTGGATGTGCATGATGACATCACCGCTGAGAAATAAAAACTGGTGGCAACAGTGGTGCAGCAGCGGTGCTGCAGTTGCACAGAATTTATAACTTTTTTTTTTGTTATATCCCAGACAACCTCTTTAACAAAAATAACAAATGAATGAGCTTTAATTCACATCAGCCTTACAGACAGCCAAAAAGTTACTAAAGAACAAATTATCCCCTATTCATAAAGTAGGGGATAACTTGCCCATTGGTGGGAGTCCAACCTCTGGGACCCCACTGATCCCGAGAATGGTGCTAATGGAGAGGAAGTGCGCAAACTCGGCCTCCGCTACATTCATTGTCTATGGGACTGCTGGAAACAGACAAACACAGTACACTAGAAAGAGGGTCCCTGAGCCTGGCCATTACACTCCACTTGTACTCATCTAGTACAATATATACACTGCTTCTCCAATCAATGTCTATGGAGCTGGGGGAGACAGTGGAGCAATGTACTTTGTGCTGTGTTAGCACTAGACGTTGCATATAGTGGCGGCATACATGCTGGTCCAATTAGTCTCCAACTCAGCAAAAGCGACGCAGGGGCTTGGGATCACCATTCTAGTGATCTGTGGGGGTCCCAGAGATAAAAAGTATTTTTGCAAGATACCCACTTTAGAGTGAATGTTCACCATTGAACGTCAGGCCTCTAATGTGGGTCAGCAGGACTAATGACCGCAGAAAACAAGGCTGACACTGCTGTATTGTGCAGAGACAGCGCCGGGATGTACGGCACTATGATAAATGGGAATATCAGATCTATCCTGATAATGTTACACATGCTGCGAGGTATACTAATCCCATTAGAAAGAAGACGCTTACAGCCGTGCACGCTCGCAGGAATGTGCGGCCTAAAATATGCTAGTCACATAATAAACTGGATCACCGCTGGGTGCAGGCATGCAGAAAATCTATATGATGCACAATATAAAGGCTCCTCCATCATCTATATGTACAGGGAGAGCTGTACAGAACAGCCAGAGAGACGTGGATGGGGAAATAATACATGTAGAGGAGCGGCTTATCACCCACCAGAGCAGCAGGGCAAGCTCTATGTGTACACGCACACGCATGTCTGTCTCCTATCGGACGGTCTATCCATTTAAGATAAGGGTTCACACACTTCTGCACTCATAGACTGATATTGGATCACATTATGACAAAGGTTCACATACTTCTGCACTCATAGACTGATATTAGCTCACATTATGACAAAGGTTCACATACTTCTGCACTCATAGACTGATATTAGCTCACATTATGACAAAGGTTCACATACTTCTGCACTCATAGACTGATATAGGGTCACATTATGACAAAGGTTCACACACTTCTGCAATCATAGACTGATATTGAATCACATTATGACAAAGGTTCACATACTTATGCACTCATAGACTGATATTGGGTCACATTATGACAAAGGTTCACGTACTTCTGCACTCATAGACTGATATTAGCTCACATTATGACAAAGGTTCACATACTTCTGCACTCATAGACTGATATTAGCTCACATTATGACAAAGGTTCACATACTTCTGCACTCATAGACTGATATTAGCTCACATTATGACAAAGGTTCACATACTTCTGCACTCATAGACTGATATAGGGTCACATTATGACAAAGGTTCACACACTTCTGCAATCATAGACTGATATTGAATCACATTATGACAAAGGTTCACATACTTCTGCACTCATAGACTGATATTAGCTCACATTATGACAAAGGTTCACATACTTCTGCACTCATAGACTGATATTAGCTCACATTATGACAAAGGTTCACATACTTCTGCACTCATAGACTGATATAGGGTCACATTATGACAAAGGTTTACACACTTCTGCAATCATAGACTGATATTGGATCACATTATGACAAAGGTTCACATACTTCTGCACTCATAGACTGATATTAGCTCACATTATGACAAAGGTTCACATACTTCTGCACTCATAGACTGATATTAGCTCACATTATGACAAAGGTTCACATACTTCTGCACTCATAGACTGATATAGGGTCACATTATGACAAAGGTTCACACACTTCTGCAATCATAGACTGATATTGAATCACATTATGACAAAGGTTCACATACTTATGCACTCATAGACTGATATTGGGTCACATTATGACAAAGGTTCACGTACTTCTGCACTCATAGACTGATATTAGCTCACATTATGACAAAGGTTCACATACTTCTGCACTCATAGACTGATATTAGCTCACATTATGACAAAGGTTCACATACTTCTGCACTCATAGACTGATATTAGCTCACATTATGACAAAGGTTCACATACTTCTGCACTCATAGACTGATATAGGGTCACATTATGACAAAGGTTCACACACTTCTGCAATCATAGACTGATATTGAATCACATTATGACAAAGGTTCACATACTTCTGCACTCATAGACTGATATTAGCTCACATTATGACAAAGGTTCACATACTTCTGCACTCATAGACTGATATTAGCTCACATTATGACAAAGGTTCACATACTTCTGCACTCAGACTGATATTAGCTCACATTATGACAAAGGTTCACATACTTCTGCACTCATAGACTGATATAGGGTCACATTATGACAAAGGTTTACACACTTCTGCAATCATAGACTGATATTGGATCACATTATGACAAAGGTTCACATACTTCTGCACTCATAGACTGATATTGGGTCACATTATGACAAAGGTTCACGTACTTCTGCACTCAGACTGATATTAGCTCACATTATGACAAAGGTTCACATACTTCTGCACTCAGACTGATATTAGCTCACATTATGACAAAGGTTCACATACTTCTGCACTCATAGACTGATATTAGCTCACATTATGACAAAGGTTCACATACTTCTGCACTCATAGACTGATATTAGCTCACATTATGACAAAGGTTCACATACTTCTGCACTCATAGACTGATATAGGGTCACATTATGACAAAGGTTCACACAGTTCTGCAATCATAGACTGATATTGGATCACATTATGACAAAGGTTCATACACTTCTGCACTCATAGACTGATATTGGATCACATTATGACAAAGGTTCACATACTTCTGCACTCATAGACTGATATTGAATCACATTATGACAAAGGTTCACATACTTCTGCACTCAGACTGATATTGAATCACATTATGACAAAGGTTCACATACTTCTGCACTCATAGACTGATATTAGCTCACATTATGACAAAGGTTCACATACTTCTGCACTCATAGACTGATATTAGCTCACATTATGACAAAGGTTCACATACTTCTGCACTCATAGACTGATGTTGGGTCACTTTATGACAAAGTCTAATATTTCTGACTTATTCGATTCGGTTCTTTATCTACTTTTAGAACTTGTGATGTTGTTTTAGGTCAAATAGAAAGAAAATTCTGAAGGGTTCACAAACTTTCAAGGATCTCTGTATATTTATTTACCAAAAATCCATTGATTCGACACCTAACTATTAAATATATCTAAACATTTTGCAATATTTTTCACATAAGTACAATAGTAATAAAAAATATTAATCCTTAAATAAAAAGAAAACAATAAAAAGAGTAGGAGAAGAGTACACGCGCCCCGGCCGCCTACACATGACGGAGGCCGCCATTTTGGGGGCTGAATACATATTCATGAGGAGACAACCTATCACTTCACCGGGAACAGATTATTCAAGAGAATGCAATGAATCGATTCCTTAGGAAGTGGTGAGGTCCCCGAGGCATCAGCCGGGATAATCTGAATATTACGTGGAGGTTTATACCACGAGAACCTGTTGTGTGAGCCACGGGGTGGGTCGTGTCCAGACGTGGCCGATTCCACGCGGCATGCTACAATTCCCATCATCTTATAATTACAGAATTAATTTTGAATGCAAAAAAAAAAAATCCAAAAAAGGAATTTGCAAATAAATCTGCAGCAAAAATCAGAGGCTAAAAGGCGGCTTTCACACTACGTTTTTTTAACATGCGTCCTGAACGTTTTTTTAACGCAAAAACGGATCCAGTGCAAATGCGTTTTCATTTCAATGCATTTGCAATGGACTCGCGTTCACATGCGTTTGCGTGCGTTATAGTGAGGATCCAGCGAGTTGCAGTTTTTTAACTTTTTTCAAAATCGCTACTTGTAGCGTTTTTGAGCTGCGTGCAAATACTGCAAATTGCTGGATCCTAACTATACTGCACGCAAACGCAGGTGAACGCTGGCATGCTGATAGACAGGATCCTGCTTGCTCTACTGAGCATGCCCAGAAACCAGCCTTGCGTGATCTCCCTCTCCCCCTCCCTCTCCCTCTCTCCCCCTCCCTCCCTCTCTCCCCCTCCCTCTCTGTCTCTCTCCCCCTCCCTCTCTCTCTCTCTCTCCCCCGCCTGAGAGCTGCAGACACTCGTAACCAAGGTAAATATCGGGTAACCAAGCAAGTTACCCGATGTTTACCTTGGTTATGTGTGCAGGGAGCCCGGCTTCTAGCAGCTGCGGATGCTCGTAACCAAGGTAAATATCATGTATCCAAGCAAGTTACCGGATGTTTACCTTGGTTACGTGTGCAGGGAGCAGGGAGCCCGGCTCCTAGCAGCTGCGGACGCTCGTAACCAAGGTAAATATCGGGTATCCAAGCAAGTTACCCGATGTTTACCTTGGTTACGTGTGCAGGGAGCCCGGCTCCTAGCAGTTGCAGACGCTCGTAACCAAGGTAATTATCGGGTATCCAAGCAAGTTACCGGATGTTTACCTTGGTTACGAGCCTCCGCAGCTGTCAGAAGCCAGCTCCCAGTCTGTCACGTTCAGTTCCCCTCACTCCCGATATCATGACTCCAATGCCCGCCCCTAAACATCCAGTGACAGGATCCTGCAAAATAACACATACGTTTGCATGCGTTTTTTTTGTAAAAGCAGGATCCGCTTTTACAGCAAAAAAAGTTCATGACGCATGCTAAAAAAACGTAGTGTGAAAGCCGCCTAACCTTTGCATTTCTGCTGCAGATTTATAACTGGACATGACGAGGATGTGTGCGTAGATTGGCCCATTTTAATTCATGGCTACCAGCTGCTGTTTTTGCATCAAATCTGCATTGATATGTGACCTGTTGAAATCTGCATTGTCTGAACAGCAGTGACAAATTTCCCTCTGAATCCAATGTGTAAAGGATTTCACTGAAATTTCAGTACCAAACAAGTGACGGCCATCCATGATGTTAGGGGATGATGGGGGTTTGTAGTTGTTTTTAACAGCTGGACAGTCATGAAGTTGGCAAACAGTGAAAAAGAAAACAAAATTCATCATTAAAGGAAGTTTTCAGGCTGAAGAGAAAATTCTACACAGTGTGCAGATTGCTGAATCCTAAGGCTATGTGTCCACGGGAGAATGTAGCTGCGGATTTTTCTGCATCAAAATCCGCAGCTTTCCCGCAAAATACGCACCTTTTCAAAGGTGCGGATTTACCGCGGATTTGATGCGGATTTTGGTGCGGATTTTTTTTTTTCCCCAATTTTAAAGCCAAAATCCGGATGAAAATCCGCAACAATAATTGACATGTTGCAGATTTTTCAGGATCAAAATCCGCTGCGGAAAAATCCGCAGCGTGGGCACAGCATTTCCAAAATGCCATAGAAATGGCTGGGAAGTGCCTGAGCTGCAGATTTTCGGGAAATCCGCGGCTTTTCCGCGAGAAATCCGCGGCAAAATCCGCACATTTTCCGCAGCGTGGGCACATAGCCTAACACTGCAATATGCACACTGTCAGGATTCTCCTCTGCTTCCAACCTGAGTGGTGGTTATGTGACCACAAATATATGATTTGCACATTTGCAGCCATGTTCCAACTAACAACTTTTCCTAATTCTCTCAATGTTTGCTCTATTGTGAGAAGTGGATCAGAATCTTATCAGGCGACATTAACTATACAAATCACATACTTGTGGTCTTGTGACAACCGACAGAGGGGAATCCTGACAGTGTGCATATTGAAAAGTGTCAGGATTCAGCAATCTGCAGTCTACTATTTGGTTGGTTTAATGTCTCTAATTTGTCTTCTGGTATTTGGGGCAGGTTTATGCTCTCTAAGAATTGGTGTATTAATTGGGCGTTAGGTTGTAGCGTTGAGTTGTCTTCCTGCAGGTTGTAAAGGGAGGAGTAATAGTTTGCAAATGTGTTGGCGATCTCTTTGGGGTTATATATTTTATTGTCTTTATCGTTCTGTATGTGGGGTAGTCTTTGTTTGACCATTTTGGCTTTCACTTTATTGGCCAGTATTTTACCTGCCCTGTTTCAATGCAGTCTACTATTTGACTGCACCACCAGTTAAAGGGGTTTTCCAGGCCCAACAGAATTGTCTGCCCTCGTGAACCCTTCCTATCCCTTCGCCTTCACTCCGGCACTACTTAAAAGGTTATTGCCATTCACGCCATTCCCATTGGACCTGGTATGATAATACCTGTCTATATGCGGTGGCCACAGGTGATTTGTACTATCATGTTCCCGTAGTCCTAGTCACTCAGTCATTTCTGTAATACCCTCCCCACCAATAATGGGTGAGATGTGAATACCCCTTTAAGTGCCAAATTGTCCAATCCACTCCTAATTGAACTAGAAAACTGGCAGCAAAGTCAATATTGGTGCGCGTGTGTATACATGTTTGCCCTTAGATCTGCAGACATAGGTCCTATCTTCATGCGTGCTGCAGCCTGATAATGTAAGATGATAAACCATCCCTGACCAGCACGATGTGCTCCGCAATCCCCGATCAACACCCTGCATGTGCCGGGCCGGGCGGAGGTGAGAAATCAGCTATCAGCACGCGATGCTGTGCTTGGCCAGTTGCAGGTTGCACAGAATTGGCCCAGAAGCCGCCCGTAGTGATATTATGTTTCACTTATCTAACACCTCGGGGGCTCTGGGGACAATGTAACAGACTCTGCAATTGGCAAAACACTGACTATCGATCGCTGCGGCTCCTGGACCAAGCGCAGCTATGTCTCGTTGGCTGTAAGACCCTGGAGCTATGTAATGGTATTATTCTAAAACCTGGAGAGAGAAATTGACTTTTTTTTATCATGAGCGGAATGCATTATATATTTCCAGTGTAACACTATCAGAAACGTTGGCAATCTTTGTGTATGGCTAGTTTCACACTTGAATTGAACGGCATCCGTTGCATTGCGTTGCGTAACGGATGCGTTGCATATAATGGCACAACCGATGCAACGGATCTTACAAAACAACGGAAAGCTTTTTTTTTTTTTATCTTCTTTACAGTTTTACCGGAAGCAGACTATTGTGGACGATCAGCTGATCACCCAGCGGCCGGGCGATCAGCTGAGCGCTCTCATATGCCGGCTGCCGGGCGATCAGCTGAGCGCTCTCACATGCCAGCGGCCGGGCGCTCAGCTGAGCACTCACATGCCGTCTGCCGGGCGCTCAGCTGAGAGCACTCACATGCCGGCTGCTCAGCTGAGAGCTCTCACATGCCAGCGGCCGGGCGCTCAGCTGAGAGCACTCACATGCCGTCTGCCGGGCGCTCAGCTGGGAGCTCTCACATGCCAGCGGCCGGGCGCTCAGCTGAGAGCACTCACATGCCGTCTGCCGGGCGCTCAGCTGAGAGCACTCACATGCCGTCTGCCGGGCGCTCAGCTGAGAGCTCTCACATGCCAGCGGCCGGGCGCTCAGCTGAGAGCACTCACATGCCGTCTGCCGGGCGCTCAGCTGAGAGCTCTCACATGCCGGCGGCCGGGCGATCAGCTGAGCGCTCTCATATGCCGGCTGCCGGGCGATCAGCTGAGCGCTCTCACATGCCGTCTGCCGGGCGCTCAGCTGAGAGCTCTCACATGCCAGCGGCCGGGCGCTCAGCTGAGAGCACTCACATGCCGTCTGCCGGGCGCTCAGCTGAGAGCACTCACATGCCGTCTGCCGGGCGCTCAGCTGAGAGCTCTCACATGCCAGCGGCCGGGCGCTCAGCTGAGAGCACTCACATGCCGTCTGCCGGGCGCTCAGCTGAGAGCTCTCACATGCCGGCGGCCGGGCGCTCAGCTGAGAGCTCTCACATGCCGGCGGCCGGGCGCTCAGCTGAGAGCTCTCACATGTTGGCGGCCGCATGCGCAGTGAAAAATAAAGGTTTCTGCCGCTCAAAAAAACGTTACATGCTGAGTTCCCTCTGCCCGACGCAGCGTCAAAATAACGACGCTGGGTCGTCCAGTGGATGCAACGCTGACACTTGCGTTACAGTGCGTCGTCCATACAAGTCTATGGAGAATAGCGCAGTGCGTTAACGGACTGCGCTATTCTCCATAGTGACGGACTCCGCTGAACGCAAGTGTGAAAGTAGCCTAAGACGTGGGGCCTGTAGAGGCGGCATCTAACACAGATTTATATTAGACATGAGCGAACCCAAATACAGACCTAACAAGAAAAACAGAGGTCGGATTCGGAGGACGGATGCAACACCGCTCGCGGGAGCATCGCTGTGCTCGGGTACGCTCGGTGATCGGGCACGCTTGGTCTTCAGTCCAGTGTAAGCCGCTTGCAGTGTTTTGATCGGCTTTCACTGGGGGTAACAACAGCATGATCGGATGTAGTGTGCACCCCCTCCCAAAAAAACCAATACACGCTCACCCTTCCCCGGAAATGATGTGTTTATCGCTGGCTGCATTTGGGCAGAGACCCGAACTGCCCAAATAGTGACTTCCATTGGGGATCAGGTTAAATCCAGGTCCAGAATAGATCTTATCTAAAGTCTGGCTGCACCAGCCGAACCGAACTTCCACGGGTCCACTTATCTCTAGGTACTATAGGAGGTGTCATGAACGTGGCAGGGCGTGCGGGTGGGCTCCGAGCCCTCCATGTGCAGCTCTACGGTGCGGTGCAGAAATGTCTGCACCATTTGTGGATCTCTTGGCAGGAAAATGCAGTAGCAAAAATATGCATTTTTGACGCTTTTTTTTTTCATGCGTTTTTGGTGCAGATTTTTTCACACTCATTAGTTTGAGTGAAATCTGCAGCAAAAACGCTGAAAGAATTGACGTCCTGTAGATTTAAATCTGCTAGAGAAAAATTAGCAACGTAAGGACGAGTGCATTCCAATAAAACATCGGATTGCTCTCACTCTAATGCAAAACTATGGGGCCGTGTCCGTGTCCATAGCGGCATGAGAAAGGAATCACAGCATGCTGCGTTTGGCAGAGAGTCTCGGCTCACGCACCCCCATACAAGTCTATGGGAGCATGTGAAACATCGCACTGCACTCGCATGTCACCCGTCTGCAGTGCGATGTAGGCAGAGACAGACAGCTAAGAGGAGGGAGAAAGTGCTCCCCACCTCTTCTCCGCGGCTGTGATCCGGTCGCAAGATCGGATCACACTCGCAGGACCCTCGGCTGCCACCCGCAGTAGAGGGTCATTATCAGATCGTTTCTGATGCCCTCACATCAGAAGCTATGCGCAAGCGGAACCAACCGAGGTCTAAGCATGAGGCTTCAGGATTCTCATTTACTTTGCTGGCAGCGGGAAACTGTCACAAATCAAAGCCGAAAAAAAATTAGACAAATCTGCGGTAAATTTGCTACATGTGCACAAGCACTAAGGAACCAGTCATGATTTTGGATGTAATAGAAGACATCAGAGAACATCACGGGCCTCATGTGCTCATAAATCTTTGCAATATGCTAATTGCACACAGCTCTCCAAACGCTAGTTTTAAACTGCAGCGTCTGAATACACTCTTAAATGGGATTGATCTGTCTCAGGTTGAGGAAGATATCCGGAAGCGTGTGCGGCCAGACGGAAAGCTAAAATCAGATCCATTAGAAACACAATTATCCCTGTCCCCGTCCATCCACAATTTTAGCAATGTCTTGCAGGTTTGGTGGCATACTGTGACCAAGTATTACACTGCCAAGATAATTTTTTTCGATTAACCTGCTAAAATGGTTCAGACGCTGCGCAGCCAAGTGATAATTGGACTTCACCGTATATGTCCTAAACAGAGCAGCCGGTGACATGTGGCCCCAGAGTATCAAAGGGGACGGTGAACCCACATCAGTACATCAGAACCTCCAGCCACGCACTTTATTCTGATATATTTTTACTAGAAAAAGTATAAACACACAAAACTGTTAAACAGTTCAATGAATGAATAAGATTTAAAAGGGGTTATCTCATGAAATCAACCCTTTTAGGAGTACAGGAATGCAACCACATGGGTCTGATAGGCTGCGGAGTGTCAGAGGTGGAAAATCTGCAGCTAAAAAATCTGATTCGGATTTCAGTGTGGAAAAACTGGGGCGAAATTCGATGCTAAATTAAAATCTGCAATGACGCTCAATTTATGCTGCACATTTTCTCTTCTGCGTGTGGATGAGATTGTGGCATAACAGCTACACTGCTCAGTACTGCTGTATGATGACCTCCATGGCACTGATGCTTTCTTATGTTATGTCTCACCCCAGTGCTGGAGTAACAGCTACACTGCTCAGTACTGCTGTATGATGACCTCCATGGCACTGATGCTTTCTTATGTTATGTCTCACCCCAGTGCTGGAGTAACAGCTACACTGCTCAGTACTGCTGTATGATGACCTCCATGGCACTGATGCTTTCTTATGTTATGTCTCACCCCAGTGCTGGAGTAACAGCTACACTGCTCAGTACTGCTGTATGATGACCTCCATGGCACTGATGCTTTCTTATGTTATGTCTCACCCCAGTGCTGGAGTAACAGCTACACTGCTCAGTACTGCTGTATGATGACCTCCATGGCACTGATGCTTTCTTATGTTATGTCTCACCCCAGTGCTGGAGTAACAGCTACACTGCTCAGTACTGCTGTATGATGACCTCCATGGCACTGATGCTTTCTTATGTTATGTCTCACCCCAGTGCTGGAGTAACAGCTACACTGCTCAGTACTGCTGTATGATGACCTCCATGGCACTGATGCTTTCTTATGTTATGTCTCACCCCAGTGCTGGAGTAACAGCTACACTGCTCAGTACTGCTGTATGATGACCTCCATGGCACTGATGCTTTCTTATGTTATGTCTCACCCCAGTGCTGGAGTAACAGCCACACTGCTCAGTACTGCTGTATGATGACCTCCATGGCACTGATGCTTTCTTATGTTATGTCTCACCCCAGTGCTGGAGTAACAGCCACACTGCTCAGTACTGCTGTATGATGACCTCCATGGCACCGATGCTTTCTTATGTTATGTCTCACCCCAGTGCTGGAGTAACAGCTACACTGCTCAGTACTGCTGTATGATGACCTCCATGGCACTGATGCTTTCTTATGTTATGTCTCACCCCAGTGCTGGAGTAACAGCTACACTGCTCAGTACTGCTGTATGATGACCTCCATGGCACTGATGCTTTCTTATGTTATGTCTCACCCCAGTGCTGGAGTAACAGCCACACTGCTCAGTACTGCTGTATGATGACCTCTATGGCACTGATGCTTTCTTATGTTATGTCTCACCCCAGTGCTGGAGTAACAGCTACACTGCTCAGTACTGCTGTATGATGACCTCCATGGCACTGATGCTTTCTTATGTTATGTCTCACCCCAGTGCTGGAGTAACAGCTACACTGCTCAGTACTGCTGTATGATGACCTCCATGGCACTGATGCTTTCTTATGTTATGTCTCACCCCAGTGCTGGAGTAACAGCTACACTGCTCAGTACTGCTGTATGATGACCTCAATGGCACTGATGCTTTCTTATGTTATGTCTCACCCCAGTGCTGGAGTAACAGCTACACTGCTCAGTACTGCTGTATGATGACCTGAATGGCGCTGATGCTTTCTTATGTTATGTCTCACCCCAGTGCTGGAGTAACAGCTACACTGCTCAGTACTGCTGTATGATGACCTCCATGGCACTGATGCTTTCTTATGTTATGTCTCACCCCAGTGCTGGAGTAACAGCCACACTGCTCAGTACTGCTGTATGATGACCTCTATGGCACTGATGCTTTCTTATGTTATGTCTCACCCCAGTGCTGGAGTAACAGCTACACTGCTCAGTACTGCTGTATGATGACCTCCATGGCACTGATGCTTTCTTATGTTATGTCTCACCCCAGTGCTGGAGTAACAGCTACACTGCTCAGTACTGCTGTATGATGACCTCCATGGCACTGATGCTTTCTTATGTTATGTCTCACCCCAGTGCTGGAGTAACAGCTACACTGCTCAGTACTGCTGTATGATGACCTCCATGGCACTGATGCTTTCTTATGTTATGTCTCACCCCAGTGCTGAAGTAACAGCTACACTGCTCAGTACTGCTGTATGATGACCTCCATGGCACTGATGCTTTCTTATGTTATTTCTCACCCCAGTGCTGGAGTAACAGCTACACTGCTCAGTACTGCTCTATGATGACCTCCATGGCACTGATGCTTTCTTATGTTATGTCTCACCCCAGTGCTGGAGTAACAGCTACACTGCTCAGTACTGCTGTATGATGACCTCTATGGCACTGATGCTTTCTTATGTTATGTCTCACCCCAGTGCTAGAGTAACAGCTACACTGCTCAGTACTGCTGTATGATGACCTCCATGGCACTGATGCTTTCTTATGTTATGTCTCACCCCAGTGCTGGAGTAACAGCTACACTGCTCAGTACTGATGTATGATGACCTCCATGGCACTGATGCTTTCTTATGTTATGTCTCACCCCAGTGCTGGAGTAACAGCTACACTGCTCAGTACTGCTGTATGATGACCTCTATGGCGCTGATGCTTTCTTGTGTTTTATCTCACCCATGTTCTGGATTACCAGTTACACTGCTCAGTACTGATGTATGATGACCTCCATGGCACTGATGCTTTCTTATGTTATGTCTCACCCCAGTGTTGGAGTAACAGCTACACTGCTCAGTACTGCTGTATGATGACCTCCATGGCGCTGATGCTTTCTTGTGTTTTATCTCACCCATGTTCTGGATTACCAGTTACACTGCTCAGTACTGCTGTATGATGACCTCCATGGCACTGATGCTTTCTTGTGCTTTATCTCACCCATGTTCTGGATTACCAGTTACACTGCTCAGTACTGATGTATGATGACCTCCATGGCACTGATGCTTTCTTGTGTTTTATCTCACCCATGTTCTGGATTACCAGTTACACTGCTCAGTACTTCTGTATGATGACCTCCATGGCGCTGATGCTTTCTTGTGTTTTATCTCACCCATGTTCTGGATTACCAGTTACACTGCTCATTACTTCTGTATGATGACCTCCATGGCGCTGATGCTTTCTTGTGTTTTATCTCACCCATGTTCTGGATTACCAGTTACACTGCTCAGTACTGCTGTATGATGACCTCCATGGCGCTGATGCTTTCTTGTGTTTTATCTCACCCATGTTCTGGATTACCAGTTACACTGCTCAGTACTGCTGTATGATGACCTCCATGGCACTGATGCTTTCGTATGTTACATCTCTCCCCAGCGCTGGATGAAAAGCTACATTGCTCAGTAGAATTTCTAATGTACTCCATGATGCTGCCGCTTTCTACTAAGTGTTTATCTCACCCCAAGAGCAGGATTAATGGCTACACTGCTCAGTACTGCTGTATAATATCCTCCATGCTGCTGTGGCTTTTGAACATGTGCTACATAGGGACAGAAGAGCAGGAATCCTTCATTTCTGTGCTGCGTATAGGAGACATCATAACCGTTACTCTCTACCCACTAGCTCAGAGACATATGAACAAATAGAGACAGAGCCTGCAGAGGGGAAAGCTGGTGATGTAATATATAATGACCAGGAATAGACACATAACACAGCTTGTTCTGAAAAGTCACCTAAAATAACAGGTATGCCTAAGGCTACTTTCACCCATCCGGTTTGAGCCGTGCGGCTCAATCCAGCTGTGAAACCTATGCAACGGATGCGGTGAAAACACCGCATCCTTTGCATAAGTTTTTACATGCGGCCGGTCCGGTTTTTTCCGGTTGCGGCACGCTACTGAGCATGCGCAGTGGAAAAAAACGCATGCGGCGGCCGGATGCGTTTTTTTCCGCATCACGCCGCATCCGGCATCCATAGACATGCATTGAAAATGCGCTGCAGCGGCCGGATGCGGCGCGATGCGGTTTTTTTTGCCGGAGCAAAAAACGTTGCAGGGAACGTTCTATCCGGCCGCCGCATTTATTAATTTTGCCGCATCCGGAAAAAAACGGATGCACCGCAAAGCCATCGGGTACAATCCGGTTACAATGCAAGTCTATGGGGATAAACCGGATGCGATACCGGATCCGGGTTACCCGTTTTTTTCCGGATTGTACCTGATGGGAAAAAACTGATGTGTGAAAGTAGCCTTAAATAGAAGTCAGCCCAATGATTAGTTGATCGTCACTATAAGTTCTTTAATATCCACTGGGTATTAGTGGATCTTGACCCAAAGCTTTAGTCTTTCCAGTTCTCCTCTGCAGCAGTCAGATGAATAGCAAAACCATGTAATGCATGACATTGTGGATCTGCCAAAGTCCATAGAGGACGGTCCTGGGTCCACAAAGAGAATCCTTGAGTCATGTAATGTCCGCTCAGATACTGCTCTATGCACAACACAGGCAGGAGATTTACTGATCCTGCGCAATCTTTACTGCAAACAATCTATGATACATTTAGTGGATCTTTACACACTTTTGTCTATCTTTACCCCAGCTATTTTTTATCCGCAGCAGCAATTTCCACCAAAATTCTTGGCACAATTTTATCGTGTACCACACTCAGGCTGCGTCCTGTTTTCCACTTTTATGTTAGGTCACATTGGCTCATTGTGTGATACAGGAAAATGTGACCCGCCCACCCTCCAGAATAATGTCTCTTTTGAGCCTCTTTTTTTAAAGCACACCAATCACCAGGATTTTCCTATATAACCTATACTGGCACTATCAGGCTGATTCTATACCTTAAGTTGTCAGCGCGGATGTATAGGTTTTGAAACACAAGCAAGTAAAGATTGTAAAATGAGCAGCTCTTTGAATGACAGCAGCTGATAGCTGAGGTGGGTTTTCATAGTGATTCCCGCCCCCTGCCTGTACATCCTCCCCCTATTATTTATGCTAATTCTATTATAGAATTGTTTTACTAAGTGACTAGAAGGACCTGTGCTGATGTCATACCCATGTGACCAGAAGGGGTGGGCTCTCAGCCAACATAGCTGATACCAGGAAGCAACATTATTTTTCTGTTGGCTGAGACCACACCTCTTCTGGTCACATGGGTATGACATCAGCACTAGTGATGGGCAGTCCGGCTCTTTTTGGTGATCCCGTTCCTGCTCACCAAAAAGAGCCAGATCTTTCAGATCGTTCTCGGCTCCTTATTAAATATGTGTTCACCCCAGGTGAACACATATTTAAGATTATAGTCACACCGCTGAAACCCCGCCCACCCGCGGCTAAACCCCGCCCACTTATAAGTGACCAATTAGATTGAGTAGGCGGAGTTTAGCCGTGGGTGGGCAGGGTTTCAGCGGCGAAAAGAGCTGTTTAGAGATTTTATTGGCTCACAATAGTGATCCGGCTCCTGTCAGTCGCTGCAGGGAGCCGGATCTTTGTGTCGGATCGTTCGCGACCGACACATCACTAATTAGCACAGGTCCTTCTAGTCACAAAGTAAAACGATTCTATAAATTAGCATAAATAACAGATAGGGGTACGGGATAACTATGAATACCCACCCCAGCTAACAGCTGTTGTCATTGAACAAGCTGATCATTTTACTAACTTTACTTGCTTGTGTTTCAAAACCTATATATCCCAACTGACAACTACAGGTATGTATAGAATCAGCCTGATAGTGCCAGTATAGCACTGTATGTATAGAATCAGCCTGATAGCGCCAGTATAGCACTGTATGTATAGAATCAGCCTGATAGCGCCAGTATAGCACTGTGTGTATAGAATCAGCCTGATAGTGCCAGTATAGCACTGTATGTATAGAATCAGCCTGATAGCGCCAGTATAGCACTGTATGTATAGACTCAGCCTGATAGCGCCAGTATAGCACTGTATGTATAGAATCAGCCTGATAGTGCCAGTATAGCACTGTGTGTATAGAATCAGCCTGATAGCGCCAGTATAGCACTGTGTGTATAGAATCAGCCTGATAGTGCCAGTATAGCACTGTATGTATAGAATCACCCTGATAGCGCCAGTATAGCACTGTATGTATAGACTCAGCCTGATAGTGCCAGTATAGCACTGTATGTATAGACTCAGCCTGATAGCGCCAGTATAGCACTGTATGTATAGAATCAGCCTGATAGTGCCAGTATAGCACTGTATGTATAGAATCAGCCTGATAGCCCCAGTATAGCACTGTATGTATAGAATCAGCCTGATAGTGCCAGTATAGCACTGTATGTATAGACTCAGCCTGATAGTGCCAGTATAGCACTGTATGTATAGAATCAGCCTGATAGTGCCAGTATAGCACTGTATGTACAGAATCAGCCTGATAGTGCCAGTATAGCACTGTATGTATAGAATCAGCCTGATAGTGCCAGTATAGCACTGTATGTATAGACTCAGCCTGATAGTGCCAGTATAGCACTGTATGTATAGAATCAGCCTGATAGTGCCAGTATAGCGCTGTATGTATAGAATCAGCCTGATAGCGCCAGTATAGCACTGTATGTATAGAATCAGCCTGATAGTGCCAGTATAGCACTGTATGTATAGAATCAGCCTGATAGTGCCAGTATAGCCCTGTATGTATAGAATCAGCCTGATAGTGCCAGTATAGCACTGGCTTTAGGTTATATAGGAAAATCCTGCTGATTAGTGCACTTTAACCTTTGCATAATAAAAAGTTATGTGACTTCATTTACAGTCGGAGAATGGAAACATTCTTCTTTTCGGCCAAAGAACTTCTCACAATTGAGGGTTTGCTACAATTGTATCCAGTCTATCCAAATTGATGAATATTGATTTGAGGACTTTGCAAAACTCAATGCTCAATGCCCATAGAGCAATGGTCTCATGTGTCACCTGTGAAGCATGCTGGGATTTGTAGTTTGATAGTCACAGGACATAGTGTTGCACATGGAAAGCCTTTGTATTGTCCTGGATATATAGTGATGAATATATGGAGGAGCAGATGACGAAGGCTGCACATAAGACCTGAATAAAAGGACTAGAAAATCCGGGGAAGAGAAATATGACTGTAACATCTATGACGCATCTCATGTACTATACAGACGTGAAGGAATAGGCTTCACATACTCCACAGCACACGGTGCCGGAGAGAACGCAGATTAACCAGCGAACAGCCGCAGGTGCATCCGAGCAGATCCCAAAATGCCGCCTCTTTCCCTTCCTCTTATTTGCTGTGCCGCATATCAACTATTTTCTTATCTAAGCATCTGAGAGCTAAATTCAGGGTCCGCGCAATGACTGCTCCTGTCTCCATGGAAACCTAAGCAGTGCTCTTCTCCACCAGGAGGGCAGCCATATTGGAACGCTTGAATGGGTTAATTGTATCAGAGAACCGGGTAATGCAGGACCACATGGCCCTCTCTCGTCTGCCCATTTTCCCATTAGCCATTAAATCATTCGCTAATTAGATGTTGGTGGAATGAACCTGCGGTAGCATCTCGCTGTAACCCTTTGTTCGCATTTCATTTGCGCACTTAAATGCTGCATTAATCTGTGCAGGTCGCGCTTTACGGCAGCAATAAGATTATAGTCTGATTACTGAACTATTAGATTATATCAAGAGAAAAAGTCAGAGGAGGCACAAAGCTTGTGGACTCAATGGACATGTATCCGCTGCCCTATGGACCAAGGTGTACTGTCCTCAGCCTCATCTACACAATGTACATGTATCCGCTGCCCTGTAAAGCAAGGTGTACTGTCCTCAGCCGTATCTACACAATGTACATGCCCCCGCTGCCCTGTAAAGCAAGGTGTACTGTCCTCAGCCTCATCTGTATAATGTACATGCACCCGCTGCCCTGTAAAGCAAGGTGTACTGTCCTCAGCCTCATCTGTATAATGTACATGCCCCCGCTGCCCTGTGAAGCAAGGTGTACTGTCCTCAGCCTCATCTGCACAATGTACATGCCCCCGCTGCCCTGTAAAGCAAGGTGTACTGTCCTCAGCCTCATCTGCACAATGTACATGCCCCCGCTGCCCTGTAAAGCAAGGTGTACTGTCCTCAGCCGTATCTGTATAATGTACATGCCCCCGCTGCCCTGTAAAGCAAGGTGTACTGTCCTCAGCCTCATCTGTATAATGTACATGCCCCCGCTGCCCTGTAAAGCAAGGTGCACTGTCCTCAGCCTCATCTACACAATGTACATGCCCCCGCTGCCCTGTAAAGCAAGGTGTACTGTCCTCAGCCTCATCTACACAATGTACATGCCCCCGCTGCCCTGTAAAGCAAGGTGTACTGTCCTCAGCCTCATCTACACAATGTACATGCCCCCGCTGCCCTGTAAAGCAAGGTGTACTGTCCTCAGCCTCATCTGTATAATGTACATGCCCCCGCTGCCCTGTAAAGCAAGGTGTACTGTCCTCAGCCTCATCTGTATAATGTACATGCCCCCGCTGCCCTGTAAAGCAAGGTGCACTGTCCTCAGCCTCATCTGTATAATGTACATGCATCTGCTGCCCTGTAAAGCAAGGTGTACTGTCCTCAGCCTCATCTGTATAATGTACATGCATCTGCTGCCCTGTAAAGCAAGGTGTACTGTCCTCAGCCTCATCTGCACAATGTACATGCCCCCGCTGCCCTGTAAAGCAAGGTGTACTGTCCTCAGCCTCATCTGTATAATGTACATGCCCCCGCTGCCCTGTGAAGCAAGGTGTACTGTCCTCAGCCTCATCTACACAATGTACATGCCCCCGCTGCCCTGTAAAGCAAGGTGTACTGTCCTCAGCCTCATCTACACAATGTACATGCCCCCGCTGCCCTGTAAAGCAAGGTGTACTGTCCTCAGCCTCATCTGTATAATGTACATGCCCCCGCTGCCCTGTAAAGCAAGATGTACTGTCCTCAGCCTCATCTACACAATGTACATGCCCCCGCTGCCCTGTAAAGCAAGGTGTACTGTCCTCAGCCTCATCTGCACAATGTACATGCCCCCGCTGCCCTGTAAAGCAAGGTGTACTGTCCTCAGCCGTATCTACACAATGTACATGCCCCCGCTGCCCTGTAAAGCAAGGTGTACTGTCCTCAGCCGTATCTACACAATGTACATGCCCCCGCTGCCCTGTATAGCAAGATGTACTGTCCTCAGCCTCATCTGTATAATGTACATGCCCCCGCGGCCCTGTAAAGCAAGGTGTACTGTCCTCAGCCTCATCTGTATAATGTACATGCCCCCGCTGCCCTGTAAAGCAAGGTGTACTGTCCTCAGCCTCATCTGTATAATGTACATGCATCCGCTGCCCTGTAAAGCAAGGTGTACTGTCCTCAGCCTCATCTGTATAATGTACATGCATCCGCTGCCCTGTAAAGCAAGGTGTACTGTCCTCAGCCTCATCTGTATAATGTACATGCATCCGCTGCCCTGTAAAGCAAGGTGTACTTCCTCAGCCTCATCTGTATAATGTACATGCATCCGCTGCCCTGTAAAGCAAGGTGTACTGTCCTCAGCCTCATCTGTATAATGTACATGCATCCGCTGCCCTGTAAAGCAAGGTGTACTGTCCTCAGCCTCATCTGTATAATGTACATGCATCTGCTGCCCTGTAAAGCAAGGTGTACTGTCCTCAGCCGTATGTGCACAATGTACATGCACCCGCTACCCTGTAAAGCAAGGTGCACTGTCCTCAGCCTCATCTACACAATGTACATGCCCCCGCTGCCCTGTAAAACAAGGTGTACTGTCCTCAGCCGTATCTGCACAATGTACATGCACCCGCTACCCTTTAAAGCAAGGTGCACTGTCCTCAGCCTCATCTACACAATGTACATGCCCCCGCTGCCCTGTAAAGCAAGGTGTACTGTCCTCAGCCTCATCTGCACAATGTACATGTATCCGCTGCCCTGAATAGCAAGGTGCACTGTCCTCAGCCTCATCTACACAATGTACATGCCCCCGCTGCCCTGTAAAGCAAGGTGTACTGTCCTCAGCCTCATCTGCACAATGTACATGCCCCCGCTGCCCTGTAAAGCAAGGTGTACTGTCCTCAGCCTCATCTGTATAATGTACATGCCCCCGCTGCCCTGTAAAGCAAGGTGTACTGTCCTCAGCCTCATCTACACAATGTACATGCCCCCGCTGCCCTGTAAAGCAAGGTGTACTGTCCTCAGCCTCATCTGTATAATGTACATGCCCCCGCTGCCCTGTAAAGCAAGGTGTACTGTCCTCAGCCTCATCTGTATAATGTACATGCCCCCGCTGCCCTGTAAAGCAAGATGTACTGTCCTCAGCCTCATCTACACAATGTACATGCCCCCGCTGCCCTGTAAAGCAAGGTGTACTGTCCTCAGCCTCATCTGCACAATGTACATGCCCCCGCTGCCCTGTAAAGCAAGGTGTACTGTCCTCAGCCATATCTACACAATGTACATGCCCCCGCTGCCCTGTAAAGCAAGGTGTACTGTCCTCAGCCGTATCTACACAATGTACATGCCCCCGCTGCCCTGTATAGCAAGATGTACTGTCCTCAGCCTCATCTGTATAATGTACATGCCCCCGCGGCCCTGTAAAGCAAGGTGTACTGTCCTCAGCCTCATCTGTATAATGTACATGCCCCCGCTGCCCTGTAAAGCAAGGTGTACTGTCCTCAGCCTCATCTGTATAATGTACATGCATCCGCTGCCCTGTAAAGCAAGGTGTACTGTCCTCAGCCTCATCTGTATAATGTACATGCATCCGCTGCCCTGTAAAGCAAGGTGTACTGTCCTCAGCCTCATCTGTATAATGTACATGCATCCGCTGCCCTGTAAAGCAAGGTGTACTTCCTCAGCCTCATCTGTATAATGTACATGCATCCGCTGCCCTGTAAAGCAAGGTGTACTGTCCTCAGCCTCATCTGTATAATGTACATGCATCCGCTGCCCTGTAAAGCAAGGTGTACTGTCCTCAGCCTCATCTGTATAATGTACATGCATCTGCTGCCCTGTAAAGCAAGGTGTACTGTCCTCAGCCGTATGTGCACAATGTACATGCACCCGCTACCCTGTAAAGCAAGGTGCACTGTCCTCAGCCTCATCTACACAATGTACATGCCCCCGCTGCCCTGTAAAACAAGGTGTACTGTCCTCAGCCGTATCTGCACAATGTACATGCACCCGCTACCCTTTAAAGCAAGGTGCACTGTCCTCAGCCTCATCTACACAATGTACATGCCCCCGCTGCCCTGTAAAGCAAGGTGTACTGCCCTCAGCCTCATCTGCACAATGTACATGTATCCGCTGCCCTGAATAGCAAGGTGCACTGTCCTCAGCCTCATCTACACAATGTACATGCCCCCGCTGCCCTGTAAAGCAAGGTGTACTGTCCTCAGCCTCATCTGCACAATGTACATGCCCCCGCTGCCCTGTAAAGCAAGGTGTACTGTCCTCAGCCTCATCTGTATAATGTACATGCCCCCGCTGCCCTGTAAAGCAAGGTGTACTGTCCTCAGCCTCATCTACACAATGTACATGCCCCCGCTGCCCTGTAAAGCAAGGTGTACTGTCCTCAGCCGTATCTATACAATGTACATGCCCCCGCTGCCCTGTAAAGCAAGGTGTACTGTCCTCAGCCTCATCTGTATAATGTACATGCCCCCGCTGCCCTGTAAAGCAAGGTGCACTGTCCTCAGCCTCATCTACACAATGTACATGCCCCCGCTGCCCTGTAAAGCAAGGTGTACTGTCCTCAGCCTCATCTGCACAATGTACATGTATCCGCTGCCCTGTATAGCAAGGTGTACTGTCCTCAGCCTCATCTGCACAATGTACATGCCCCCGCTGCCCTGTAAAGCAAGGTGTACTGTCCTCAGCCTCATCTGCACAATGTACATGTATCCGCTGCCCTGTAAAGCAAGGTGCACTGTCCTCAGCCTCATCTACACAAAATACATGCCCCCGCTGCCCTGTAAAGCAAGGTGTACTGTCCTCAGCCGTATCTGCACAATGTACATGCACCCGCTACCCTTTAAAGCAAGGTGCACTGTCCTCAGCCTCATCTACACAATGTACATGCCCCCGCTGCCCTATAAAGCAAGGTGTACTGTCCTCAGCCTCATCTGCACAATGTACATGTATCCGCTGCCCTGTATAGCAAGGTGCACTGTCCTCAGCCTCATCTACACAATGTACATGCCCCCGCTGCCCTGAAAAGCAAGGTGTACTGTCCTCAGCCTCATCTGTATAATGTACATGCCCCCGCTGCCCTGTAAAGCAAGGTGTACTGTCCTCAGCCTCATCTGTATAATGTACATGCCCCCGCTGCCCTGTAAAGCAAGGTGTACTGTCCTCAGCCGCATCTGTATAATGTACATGCACCCGCTGCCCTGTAAAGCAAGGTGTACTGTCCTCAGCCGTATCTGCACAATGTACATGCACCCGCTACCCTGAAAAGCAAGGTGTACTGTCCTCAGCCTCATCTACACAATGTACATGCCCCCGCTGCCCTGTAAAGCAAGGTGTACTGTCCTCAGCCTCATCTGCACAATGTACATGTATCCGCTGCCCTGTAAAGCAAGGTGTACTGTCCTCAGCCTCATCTACTCAATGTACATGTATCCGCTGCCCTGTATAGCAAGGTGCACTGTCCTCAGCCGTATCTGCACAATGTACATGTATCTACTGCCCTGTAAAGCAAGGTGCACTGTCCTCAGCCTCATCTACACAAAATACATGCCCCTGCTGCCCTGTAAAGCAAGGTGTACTGTCCTCAGCCTCAGCTGCACAATGTACATGTATCCGCTGCCCTGTATAGCAAGGTGCACTGTCCTCAGCCGTATCTGCACAATGTACATGCACCCGCTGCCCTGTAAAGCAAGGTGCACTGTCCTTAGCCTCATCTACACAAAGTACATGCCCCCGCTGCCCTGTAAAGAAAGGTGTACTGTCCTCAGCCGTATCTAGACAATGTACATGTATCCGCTGCCCTGTAAAGCATGGTGTACTGTCCTCAGCCTCATCTGCACAATGTACATGCACCCGCTACCCTGTAAAGCAAGGTGTACTGTCCTCAGCCTCATCTGCACAATGTACATGCACCCGCTGCCCTGTAAAGCAAGGTGTACTGTCCTCAGCCTCATCTGCACAATGTACATGCCCCCGCTGCCCTGTAAAGCAAGGTGTACTGTTCTCAGCCTCATCTGCACAATGTACATGCACCCGCTGCCCTGTAAAGCAAGGTGCACTGTCCTCAGCCTCATCTACACAAAGTACATGCCCCCGCTGCCCTGTAAAGAAAGGTGTACTGTCCTCAGCCTCATCTGCACAATGTACATGCCCCCGCTGCCCTGTAAAGCAAGGTGTACTGTCCTCAGCCTCATCTGCATGATGTACATGCCCCCGCTGCCCTGTAAAGCAAGGTGTACTGTCCTCAGCCTCATCTGCACAATGTACATGCCCCCGCTGCCCTGTAAAGCAAGGTGTACTGTCCTCAGCCTCATCTGCATAATGTACATGCCCCCGCTGCCCTGTAAAGCAAGGTGCACTGTCCTCAGCCTCATCTACACAAAGTACATGCCCCCGCTGCCCTGTAAAGAAAGGTGTACTGTCCTCAGCCTCATCTGCACAATGTACATGCCCCCGCTGCCCTGTAAAGCAAGGTGTACTGTCCTCAGCCGTATCTACACAATGTACATGCCCCCGCTGCCCTGTAAAGCAAGGTGTACTGTCCTCAGCCTCATCTGCAGAATGTACATGCATCCGCTGCCCTGTAAAGCAAGGTGTACTGTCCTTAGCCTCATCTGCACAATGTACATGCACCCGCTGTCCTGTAAAGCAAGGTGTACTGTCCTTAGCTCATCTGCACAATGTACATGCACCCGCTGTCCTGTAAAGCAAGGTGCACTGTCCTCAGCCTCATCTACACAATGTACATGCACCCGCTGCCCTGTAAAGCAAGGTGTACTGTCCTTAGCTCATCTGCACAATGTACATGCACCCGCTGTCCTGTAAAGCAAGGTGCACTGTCCTCAGCCTCATCTACACAAAGTACATGCCCCCGCTGCCCTGTAAAGAAAGGTGTACTGTCCTTAGCTCATCTGCACAATGTACATGCACCCGCTACCCTGTAAAGCAAGGTGTACTGTCCTCAGCCTCATCTGCACAATGTACATGCCCCCGCTGCCCTGTAAAGCAAGGTGTACTGTCCTCAGCCTTATCTACACAAAGTAAATGCCCCCGCTGCCCTGTAAAGAAAGGTGTACTGTCCTCAGCCTCATCTGCACAATGTACATGCCCCCGCTGCCCTGTAAAGCAAGGTGTACTGTCCTCAGCCGTATCTACACAATGTACATGTATCCGCTGCCCTGTAAAGCAAGGTGCACTGTCCTCAGCCTCATCTGCAGAATGTACATGCATCCGCTGCCCTGTAAAGCAAGGTGTACTGTCCTCAGCCTCATCTGCAGAATGTACATGCATCCGCTGCCCTGTAAAGCAAGGTGTACTGTCCTTAGCTCATCTGCACAATGTACATGCACCCGCTGTCCTGTAAAGCAAGGTGTACTGTCCTCAGCCTCATCTGCACAATGTACATGCATCTGCTGCCCTGTAAAGCAAGGTGTACTGTCCTCAGCTTCATCTGTATAATGTACATGCATCTGCTGCCCTGTAAAGCAAGGTTTACTGTCCTCAGCCTCATCTGCACAATGTACATGCCCCCGCTGCCCTGTAAAGCAAGGTGTACTGTCCTCAGCTTCATCTGTATAATGTACATGCATCTGCTGCCCTGTAAAGCAAGGTGTACTGTCCTCAGCCTCATCTACACAATGTACATGTATCCGCTGCCCTGTAAAGCAAGGTGTACTGTCCTCAGCCTCATCTGCACAATGTACATGTATCCGCTGCCCTGTAAAGCAAGGTGTACTGTCCTCAGCTTCATCTGTATAATGTACATGCCCCCGCTGCCCTGTAAAGCAAGGTGTACTGTCCTCAGCCTCATCTGTATAATGTACATGCACCCGCTGCCCTGTAAAGCAAGGTGTACTGTCCTCAGCTTCATCTGTATAATGTACATGCCCCCGCTGCCCTGTAAAGCAAGGTGTACTGTCCTCAGCCTCATCTGCACAATGTACATGCATCCGCTGCCCTGTAAAGCAAGGTGTACTGTCCTCAGCTTCATCTGTATAATGTACATGCATCTGCTGCCCTGTAAAGCAAGGTGTACTGTCCTCAGCCTCATCTGCACAATGTACATGCCCCCGCTGCCCTGTAAAGCAAGGTGTACTGTCCTCAGCCTCATCTGCACAATGTAAATGCCCCCGCTGCCCTGTAAGCAAGGTGTACTGTCCTCAGCCTCATCTGCACAATGTACATGCACCCGCTGTCCTGTAAAGCAAGGTGTACTGTCCTCAGCCTCATCTGCACAATGTACATGCCCCCGCTGCCCTGTAAAGCAAGGTGTACTGTCCTCAGCTTCATCTGTATAATGTACATGCCCCCGCTGCCCTGTAAAGCAATGTGTACTGTCCTCAGCCTCATCACACAATGTACATGCCCCCGCTGCCCTGTAAAGCAAGGTGTACTGTCCTCAGCCTCATCTGTATAATGTACATGCCCCCGCTGCCCTGTAAAGCAAGGTGTACTGTCCTCAGCCTCATCTGTATAATGTACATGTATCCGCTGCCCTGTAAAGCAAGGTGTACTGTCCTCAGCCTCATCTGTATAATGTACATGCCCCCGCTGCCCTGTAAGCAAGGTGTACTGTCCTCAGCCTCATCTGCACAATGTACATGCCCCCGCTGCCCTGTAAAGCAAGGTGTACTGTCCTCAGCCTCATCTACACAATGTACATGCCCCCGCTGCCCTGTAAAGAAAGGTGTGCTGTCCTCAGCCTCATCTGCACAATGTACATGCCCCCGCTGCCCTGTAAAGCAAGGTGTACTGTCCTCAGCCTCATCTGCACAATGTACATGCATCCGCTGCCCTGTAAAGCAAGGTGTACTGTCCTTAGCTCATCTGCACAATGTACATGCACCCGCTGTCCTGTAAAGCAAGGTGTACTGTCCTCAGCCTCATCTGCACAATGTACATGCATCCGCTGCCCTGTAAAGCAAGGTGTACTGTCCTCAGCTTCATCTGTATAATGTACATGCATCTGCTGCCCTGTAAAGCAAGGTTTACTGTCCTCAGCCTCATCTGCACAATGTACATGCCCCCGCTGCCCTGTAAAGCAAGGTGTACTGTCCTCAGCTTCATCTGTATAATGTACATGCCCCCGCTGCCCTGTAAAGCAAGGTGTACTGTCCTCAGCCTCATCTGCACAATGTACATGCTCCCGCTGCCCTATAAAGCAAGGTGTACTGTCCTCAGCCTCATCTGCATAATGTACATGCCCCCGATGCCCTGTAAAGCAAGGTGTACTGTCCTCAGCTTCATCTGTATAATGTACATGCCCCCGCTGCCCTGTAAAGCAAGGTGTACTGTCCTCAGCCTCATCTGCACAATGTACATGCTCCCGCTGCCCTGTAAAGCAAGGTGTACTGTCCTCAGCCTCATCTGCATAATGTACATGCATCCGCTGCCCTGTAAAGCAAGGTGTACTGTCCTCAGCCTCATCTGTATAATGTACATGCCCCCGCTGCCCTGTAAAGCAAGGTGTACTGTCCTCAGCCTCATCTGTATAATGTATATGTATCCGCTGCCCTGTAAAGCAAGGTGTACTGTCCTCAGCCTCATCTGTATAATGTACATGTATCCACTGCCCTGTAAAGCAAGGTGTACTGTCCTCAGCCTCATCTGTATAATGTACATGCCCCCGCTGTCCTGTAAAGCAAGGTGTACTGTCCTCAGCCTCATCTACACAATGTACATGCACCCACTGCCCTGTAAAGCAAGGTGTACTGTCCTCAGCCTCATCTGCACAATGTACATGCACCCGCTGCCCTGTAAAGCAAGGTGTACTGTCCTCAGCCTCATCTGCACAATGTACATGCACCCGCTGCCCTGTAAAGCAAGGTGTACTGTCCTCAGCCTCATCTACACAATGTACATGCCCCCGCTGCCCTGTAAAGCAAGGTGTACTGTCCTCAGCCTTATCTACACAATGTACATGTATCCGCTGCCCTGTAAAGCAAGGTGTACTGTCCTCAGCCTCATCTGCACAATGTACAAGCCCCCGCTGCCCTGTAAAGCAAGGTGTACTGTCCTTAGCTCATCTGCACAATGTACATGCACCCGCTGCCCCGTGAAGCAAGGTGTACTGTCCTCAGCCTCATCTGTATAATGTACATGCCCCCGCTGCCCCGTGAAGCAAGGTGTACTGTCCTCAGCCTCATCTGCACAATGTACATGCACCCGCTGCCCCGTGAAGCAAGGTGTACTGTCCTCAGCCTCATCTGTATAATGTACATGCACCTGCTGCCCCGTGAAGCAAGGTGTACTGTCCTCAGCCTCATCTGCACAATGTACATGCCCCCGCTGCCCTGTAAAGCAAGGTGTACTGTCCTCAGCCTCATCTACACAATGTACATGCCCCCGCTGCCCCGTGAAGCAAGGTGTACTGTCCTCAGCCTCATCTGCATGATGTACATGCCCCCGCTGTCCTGTAAAGCAAGGTGTACTGTCCTCAGCCTCATCTGCACAATGTACATGTCCCCGCTGCCCCGTGAAGCAAGGTGTACTGTCCTCAGCCTCATCTACACAATGTACATGCACCCGCTGCCCCGTGAAACAAGGTGTACTGTCCTCAGCCTCATCTGCACAATGTACATGCCCCCGCTGCCCCGTGAAGCAAGGTGTACTGTCCTCAGCCTCATCTGCACAATGTACATGCCCCCGCTGTCCTGTAAAGCAAGGTGTACTGTCCTCAGCCTCATCTGCATGATGTACATGCCCCCGCTGCCCTGTAAAGCAAGGTGTACTGTCCTCAGCCTCATCTACACAATGTACATGCACCCGCTGCCCTGTAAAGCAAGGTGTACTGTCCTCAGCCTCATCTGCACATTGTACATGCCCCCGCTGCCCCGTGAAGCAAGGTGTACTGTCCTCAGCCTCATCTGCATGATGTACATATGGCAATAGCTGTTGGATTCATCTTCTTGGTTATTGTATAGATTCTTTTACAATTCAACGCCAATGCAGCTGGTTTTGACATGGGCATAAATACATGAGGCAGTTGGTGAACCCAAAACTAGCGATGCGTTCTCTTTAAAGAATTATGACTCATGATGACTTGGAACCGACTGCAATGAGTGAAGGCTGGATCCAGAAATCTGGGCCTACGTAATTTTAATTACACTACATGCAAATGACCAGAATCATCCTTCAGTCTTTAAAGCACCAGTACAGCGTTTTATTTTTCAGAGCTGGAGTTGTGCTTTAAATCTAAGGCCGTTTTCACATTGCGTTTTTACCTACATTCACTGGCCTCATTGGGGCATCTGTCAGACCCCCCACCCCCATCCACCTCAAAACATGTTTCAGACGCATGCGCCGACGGGGCCATTGACTATAATGGAGCAGATGGAGTCAGTGTGTGCTCTGTCTTGCAAAATTTTCGGGCATATATATTTTCTACAAGCGGACACCCGAACGTAATCGACTACGTCTGGGTGTCCACCTACAGAAAGTGTATATACCCCCCGAAAATGGTGCAAGACAGACGACAGAGCACACACTGACTCCATCTGCTCCATTATAGTAATGGCCCCGTTGGCGCATGCGTCCGAAAAACAGTTTGCGGGGATTGGGCGGATGCCCCGACGGGACCAGTGAACGTTGGTAAAAGCGCAATGTGAAAGTGGCCTAAGTCATCTGACCCTGATGTTATATTTACCCTCCGGTGGCTTCATCTTTGTTAGCGTCACTCAGGTCCCACAACACCATCTTGTGCCAAAAACTTCTGACTGGCCAGAAGTCATAAGATACGTTACAAGCTCTCAATACATCTCTGTGAGAGCCAGATCAAGGCTCTCATAGACTTGTATTGAGTTGTGACCTCCGATGCACCCCATAAAGCACTGGAGCAGACAACAGATCACAAATTGCCAGAGACCAACGGAAGCGGCACTGGAAAAAGATGAAGGCGGTAGGTAAGTATAAGATGGCGGTCTTATATTTAAAGCACCACTCCAGTACTGAAATAAAAAAAATGGCTGGCGTGGTGCTTTAAGGCGATTTAATCCCGTAACACCCCCTGCCTCACATACCCGAGGCCGAATGAGGGCAGCACGCCCACATATCCAGTTCCACTAAAAGGCTACAAAATCTCTAACGCCACGGGTCTGCTCACGTGGTTTTCTCGGCTGGGAATTACAGATTCCCCGCAATTAATATTACAACATTAATTTCAAAGCAACCGGAGAACTGGGAGCGGCGTAGCAGCTTTATTACCCAACGGTAAGTTCACACATTGGAGGCTTCACACGTTCCGCTTTTACCTTCCTAATTTCTTGGGTGGAGGAGTTATTGGTCATCTGTAACCATGCCAATAACTGACATCAGGGATTGTAGCCTTATGGGGTCCTTGAACTGACACATACCATGAATAGGTTACTCTCTTAAATCATTAAAGTCATTATCTCCATACCGAAACCTATTTCTAGAAAAAAAATTTTTTTTACATATATTGTTTCTGCCAATCTTTATTAATGGAGGTAAGCTCTAGGCTAAATCAGTCTCCTTCCCCCTCTGGCAGCGGACACTATTACCCCTCTTTAGGCTGAATTCACACATCCTTATGATAAAGGTGCATGCTCGGACGTCGAGTTCCACCCAGCCATGGGTCTCCTACCCAAACTAACAGCCTCCTAGGCATATATGAGGCCATTAGTCCGGGTGATGTGACTTCAGCCTTACGTTCCTTGCAGATGGAGTCTTCTCAGCTTTACTACTCTCTGCTCCTTTCCTGACAAGTTGGCAGAAAACACAGTCCTGGCTGTGAGGAAAATGACCGTATAAGACTGAAAGCCACAAAAATCGAATAGCAAGCTTGTAAATTTCCTTGCAGAAAGTGACAAAATATCCAAAACACCGTAACGCAGGCCGCTTACACTTCACTCAATAAAGCGAGCAATTCATCTAATTAATGGAAACAGCCCGTGAGCGCATCATGGAGAAACCGGTCATTAATTATTTAATAAATTAGTCAAATGAAGTTACTTGGAAAACACAGAAAAGAGACAAAAACCATCGTCCAAGTCACCGAAATCACAAATTGACTGTAGTGGGTAAGGCACTGGTCGGCTGGGAGAGGGGGGTTATATATATGAGCTAGTATATATTTCTATCTAATTTACAGGTCTATTAGATAATGGGAGAGATGACAGCAGCAGAGGAGGAGTGAGGTGATCTTGTAGGAGGCAGTGACCGGTGTACTCAGGATTATACCTTTGAGGATAGAGCTGCATGTGATAACGGTTGTCCCATCGTGCAAGGACAGTAAACGTTGCATTGCTTCCCAACTGCACAATAATATTGTATCGCAGGATACGACTGCACTGACTCTGCAGGAGGCAGTGACCTGTCCACTTATGGTTATGGCAGTGAGACTACAGCTGGAAAAATGCAGGGTCTTCAAGGTGAAGGGTGTACTGACTATGCAGGAGGCAGTGACCTGTTAACTTTCTTTAGTTATGCTACTGTTAGCGGGGTTGTATTGTTTGGTGCAGTTTCATAAAAATTAGGAATGGAATAGTGATAATTGAGAAGTCACAGGCAACAACCGAAGTATAAAAGTAGTGGCTGACCAGCCGGAAACAGTGACCTCAGAGACCTGTCTGCTGATTCACTACAAAGGATGGGGCTGCATTTGATCAATGCAGTCACGGGTGACAGACAGTCATGCGGTTTCTGGCCATAGAAGGTCACGGTGTTTGGCTGCGCAGAATGTTCCCTGACTTTCCATTGTTCCTGCTGTCAGAATTCATTGGTATAGGTAGCTTTCCTGCTGGATTCATCTCTCGCCCTTTAGGACCCAGCAGGAGCTCGACTTCCACCCAGCTGCTGTTATCTGTAGTTTCTTGGTAATTAAATACTCCCTTCCTTCGTTTGGACTGGTGCTGGTGATATTTTCAGTTCCTTCAAGCCTTGGGTGCAAGCAGGTGGCTTGTACTCCTCTGTGGTATCATTGCTGAATACTTTGCTGAACTCATACCTCAGTCATCTAATAATAAGTAGTTCATACTTTTCCCCCCCGTGTGTCCCCCTTGTGTCGTTTATAGTGTTTGATGAGGTTGACGATGAGCTCATCTAATCCATTTCCTATTTAGGGTCCAGCACTAGGGATATCTAGGGTCAGGTATCCGGCTCAGCACAGAGGTGCAGAGCCTATGTAGGATGGTGAGGGACCCCAAGGACCAGCAGCAGGTTTGGTCAGGGGTCACCATCTCCCCCTTTCCCAGACACAGGGTTTTTCCGACATTCACTTGGTACTTCCCTGTAGCATGACAGATATACACAGTGAGGCATTGAGCACGGTTTACCAGCAGCACAGAGTATTTTAGAGGAGCCTGCAGTAGTGACATGGCCACAGGTTTTTTTCTACTCACACAACAGTCTTCTGCCTACGTCACTCAGCACCTGCCGGCCCTAATGCAGCAGTATCACAGTGTAATGACCGGAAAAGCACAAGCATATGTAACACATTGAATGTCCTCAATAAACCACGACGTCCATAAATCCACTTTGGCTCAGTACATACGCATACTCTCAATAATGCCTTCATAGATCATCCGTGGCTACACCAGAATTCCCAAAACCACAAACACTAATGCAAAAGCTCATCAAATAATCAAATGTCCTGCAGGAAACATAAAGAGACCGCAAAAGTCATCAACAAATATAAAATGATCAGCAAACACACCGATATAGAGAATCGGGCCCAGTGACCCCACCGAGCAGGACAATATATAGCGTCACCGCCAGGGCCGAGTATGAAAACCGCGACCTACCTCGATCAGGAAGTCCCCGGTCCTCAGGCCGGCTTGCCAAGCCACTCCATCCTCATCCACAGATTCCAGGTACTGCAGCGCGGGGAAGGCAGGGGTAGGGTTAAATTCCTCAATAGGAGTATCCGCTGCAGGGGAAATATACAGGACAGTAAACTGCACATCAAGAACCAAAAATCCAGAATGTATCAACTAGTGAGGGATCCGCAAAATGCTACAATGTATCAACTACTGAGGGATCCGCAAAATGTTACAATGTATCAACTACTGAGGGATCCGCAAAATGTTACAATGTATCAACTAGTGAGGGATTCCCAAAATGTTACAATGTATCAACTAGTGAGCGATCCGCAAAATGCTACAATGTATCAACTAGTGAGGGATCCGCAAAATGTTACAATGTATCAACTAGTGAGGGATCCGCAAAATGTTACAATGTATCAACTAGTGAGCGATCCGCAAAATGCTACAATGTATCAACTAGTGAGGGATCCGCAAAATGTTACAATGTATCAACTAGTGAGGGATCCGCAAAATGTTACAATGTATCAACTAGTGAGCGATCCGCAAAATGTTACAATGTATCAACTAGTGAGGGATCCGCAAAATGTTACAATGTATCAACTAGTGAGGGATCCGCAAAATGTTACAATGTATCAACTAGTGAGGGATCCGCAAAATGTTACAATGTATCAACTAGTGAGGGATCCGCAAAATGTTACAATGTATCAACTAGTGAGGGATCCGCAAAATGTTACAATGTATCAACTAGTGAGGGATCCGCAAAATGTTACAATGTATCAACTAGTGAGCGATCCGCAAAATGCTACAATGTATCAACTAGTGAGGGATCCGCAAAATGTTACAATGTATCAACTACTGAGGGATCCGCAAAATGTTACAATGTATCAACTAGTGAGGGATCCGCAAAATGTTACAATGTATCAACTAGTGAGCGATCCGCAAAATGCTACAATGTATCAACTAGTGAGGGATCCGCAAAATGTTACAATGTATCAACTAGTGAGGGATCCGCAAAATGTTACAATGTATCAACTAGTGAGGGATCCGCAAAATGTTACAATGTATCAACTAGTGAGGGATCCGCAAAATGCTACAATGTATCAACTAGTGAGGGATCCGCAAAATGTTACAATGTATCAACTAGTGAGGGATCCGCAAAATGTTACAATGTATCAACTAGTGAGGGATCCCCAAAATGTTACAATGTATCAACTAGTGAGGGATCCGCAAAATGTTACAATGTATCAACTAGTGAGGGATCCGCAAAATGTTACAATGTATCAACTAGTGAGGGATCCGCAAAATGTTACAATGTATCAACTAGTGAGGGATTCACAAAATGTTACAATGTATCAACTACTGAGGGATCCGCAAAATGTTACAATGTATCAACTACTGAGGGATCCGCAAAATGCTACAATGTATCAACTAGTGAGGGATCCGCAAAATGTTACAATGTATCAACTACTGAGGGATCCGCAAAATGCTACAATGTATCAACTAGTGAGGGATCCGCAAAATGTTACAATGTATCAACTAGTGAGGGATCCGCAAAATGTTACAATGTATCAACTAGTGAGGGATTCCCAAAATGTTACAATGTATCAACTACTGAGGGATCCGCAAAATGTTACAATGTATCAACTACTGAGGGATCCGCAAAATGTTACAATGTATCAACTAGTGAGGGATCCGCAAAATGCTACAATGTATCAACTAGTGAGCGATTCCCAAAATGTTACAATGTATCAACTACTGAGGGATCCGCAAAATGTTACAATGTATCAACTACTGAGGGATCCGCAAAATGTTACAATGTATCAACTAGTGAGCGATCCGCAAAATGCTACAATGTATCAACTAGTGAGGGATTCCCAAAATGTTACAATGTATCAACTAGTGAGCGATTCCCAAAATGTTACAATGTATCAACTACTGAGGGATCCGCAAAATGTTACAATGTATCAACTACTGAGGGATCCGCAAAATGTTACAATGTATCAACTAGTGAGCGATCCGCAAAATGCTACAATGTATCAACTAGTGAGGGATCCGCAAAATGTTACAATGTATCAACTAGTGAGGGATCCGCAAAATGTTACAATGTATCAACTAGTGAGGGATCCGCAAAATGTTACAATGTATCAACTACTGAGGGATCCGCAAAATGTTACAATGTATCAACTAGTGAGGGATCGGCAAAATGTTACAATGTATCAACTAGTGATCGATCCGCAAAATGTTACAATGTATCAACTACTGAGGGATCCACAAAATGTTACAATGTATCAACTAGTGAGCGATCCGCAAAATGCTACAATGTATCAACTAGCGAGGGATCCGCAAAATGTTACAATGTATCAACTAGTGAGGGATCCGCAAAATGTTACAATGTATCAACTAGTGAGGGATCCGCAAAATGTTACAATGTATCAACTAGTGAGGGATCCGCAAAATGTTACAATGTATCAACTAGTGAGGGATCCACAAAATGTTACAATGTATCAACTAGTGAGGGATCCACAAAATGCTACAATGTATCAACTAGTGAGGGATCCACAAAATGTTACAATGTATCAACTAGTGAGGGATCCACAAAATGCTACAATGTATCAACTAGTGAGGGATCCGCAAAATGTTACAATGATCACACTGGCGTTGTGGGGGGACAGCACAAAAGCTTTCAAGAACGTGCACGGGGTGAATCTGCCGCGGATCCTCTGTGAATTGTCGATACAATTTTATTAAATCTCAGCAAACGTTAGAGAAAATCTGCAGCAGAAATTTAAATGGTGTAAGTGTTCCCCATTTTTATAAACAAATGAAGCTTATATGCCACAATGACACCACCCTGCAGAATAACGGGGTGTAACGTCATTATGTGCAAGAATATATATAAAAAATGACTGGATCCCTGACTTAAAGGGAATCTGTCACCAGGTTTTTGCTCCCCCATTTGAGAGCAGCATAATGTAGAGACAGAGGCCCTGATTCCAGCGATGTGTCACTTACTGAGTTGTTTGCTGTCATTTTGATAAAATCAGTGTTTTCTCTGCTGCAGATCTAGCAGTTATACAGAGCTCAAGAATATGCTGGACTACCTGCAGCACACTAAGTAGTCCTGTAATGATAATCTCCTGCTAATTAACCAGAGATTTTAGTAAAACGCCACTAAGTAGCCCAGTAATTGACACATCGCTGGAATCAGGATCTCTGCCCCTACATTAAGCTGCTCTCAGATGAGGGAGCAAAAACCTGGTGACAGATTCCCTTTAAGAGAAGTAAAAAAAAATCCTTCTGCTTTTCCATGACTATTTTCTCTGCACATCCCAGTGTGCACCTTTGGTCAGAGTCGTTGTACATCATGTTTGATACAGGCCAGGTCTTGGGGGGTTTATGTTATGTTTTTCCATTTTTATTTTTATAATAGTGTTTAGTGTTTTTAAGGTAAATACTACTTTTAAGACATGATGCTGAATAACCAGACAGACATTGGATAGCTCCGTACATGGTACATGGTGGAGAGTAGACAGTCTGGATGCGCCCATTGCAAAAATAACAAAAAAAATTGCAATATATATATGTATATATATATATATATATATATATATATATATATTATATATACACACACATACATACATACATACATACACACACACACACACACTATATATTATTTTATATACATATATATATATCTATATATACATATATATATATATATATATAATATAATGTGTGTGTGTATGTACAGTGTATGTATATATATATATATATATATATATATATACACACACACACACACACACACACATACTGAAATATATATATGCAATTTATTTTTTTATTTTTGCAATGGGCGCATCCATATATATACACACACACATATATACATATATATATATTGTGCAGCTCTGTGCATTATTTCATGTAGGGGATGATGCAATAGGTAGAAAAGCATTAATGCATCAGAATGCAGCTATTTCACGGATGGGTACAAGGTAGTGATATGTAGATGAAATCTGAAAGTGGTCTGTATTGTTCCTTAGTGATGTCGGGGGATATTTCTTAGCCCATCTAAATAGAGAATGGGGCTCTAAAGACACCCAACAGATCAGAGGACCACCCACCCTGCGCACTGCAACACCTGTGCACATTCCCGCCGGCGCTGTGCCTCATTTCTGCTAGTTAGCATTACTTTGCATAATTAAAGTACCGCCGACCCAAAAAGCCACAGCAGGGACGTGTCCACCTGTCAACTCAATTATCATCAACTGCAAAAGATATTAAAAAAAACCCCGAAACTCCACAACTTTTTTTGGCGGCGCCAGATTTCCACCCCTCCTCCCCTCCGACGACTGTAAGATGCCAGGCGTATTTGCATATTGTGATGTGCCGGGCGTGCGGCATCTATAATCACTAATCCCAAAGTGTTGTCAGGCTGGGGGAGGACCCGGAGTATGACGGCAGGCAGCAGCGCTACGGGGATACTATAATGGAAGGCGAGCCTTTAAATAGACGCAATATGCTAATGCACACGGGGAAATAAAGGCTTTACCCTATAAAGGTGATGAATGGGGATGAAATGAGCTCAGGGCTTTCCAAAATGTAGAAGGGGAGGGAACTCATGCAACTTATTACAGTCCACTGCGGAAGGTGTGGGCGCGGGGGAAGACGCTTTCTACCCTTTGTATGGCGGCTATCTGGGCGACAAGGTGGAAATACCAGGGCACGCATTATTTGTATATTTGTATGTCAAACGGGACGCGTCTGCTGCCTGCGTTAACCCTTTGCATGCAAACACTTGCTGCACCCCCCTCCTCTCTGAAGCAGGAGCAGATGCTGGATGGTTAATTGAGGCTTGCAAAAGTTTTGCATGTCTATCGGGCACTGTATGAAGGTGGAGGGTGACCATAAAGGATGGCCATGTATGTGAGCAATGAGGTACGATGGTGCCGAGCGGAGACGCAGGGGGAGAACCGTGTTGTCTAGCAACTGGGAGCACCAGGAAGAAATCTCGTGAAATTTCAGGCATGAAGAAAAAACCCCCCCACAGAGACGTTACCTGACACTGGCATGGACGCCTCTTACCTTTTGCCCCTCTGAGTACGAATCCGAAGCCTTCATTATCCTTTTTCTGGAGGACCACGGTCTTCTCTTCGATAATGCAGTCACTGTGGGGAGAATTTCGAGCATAACGACCATTATTACAGCCTCTCATCATCACGGCTGCAGTTGCTCTTCGAGAATGCATGTTCATCATCATCATTGTCAAACCCAATTAATCAGATGGCATTGCAGGTGCCAAGCGTGGCATCAAAAATAGCAAGGAAAGAGTATGCAAAAACATTAAAAAAAAAAAAAGAAATTAAAAAAGAAAAAAAAAAAAAAAACCACAACTCGGTAGGAGCAGCACTACATGGCAGAATGCAGGAGCTGCGAGGGGAGGAGAGCTTGCAGCAGACAGCGGCAGGAGCCCGGCATACTGATTCTTCCTATGTACCAATGGCTGGGGGAGCGAGTGATCATGTCAGCTGTGTGCACAACAACCAAAGAACAATCCCTTCATAAACTCCTCGGATTATGGATCCACCGGGGTCCTCTTCCAAAATCCAATATCACCAAGCCAAAAATCAGGTGGCATCATGAAGACAGATGGGTTTCTTTTTTGGGTTCTGCTTGTTGCCGGAGCCAGAGAAAGGCACATGTATGAAGTCACAGGAGAGAGCCGTGCATCACAACCCCATTTCTAGTCTTATTAAATGTTGCATGCTGTAAGGATCCCACATGATCATGTGACTGCGAGGAATGCGAGCAACGTGGAGCCCCGCGTCATCAGGTGCAAATTTCCCCGGTGTCAGGAAAACTGCATCATCTCAGTAGTATGGCCGGGTAACAGCTCTACCCCCCGGAGGAGCAAGAGGAGGGGGCATTATAACAAAAATAATCCCGACCGCTATTCATCAAAGCTAGCTACATTGTGACAGCACTAGAATTAACCCCTGAGACACAGCAGCACTCGCATGCTCAGGGATGTACGTCTGTCGCAAGGATGCTCGTCTGCTACCTCGGATAGACAGTGACCCCTCCAGGAGCACAGATTATCCCCATCACTACAAATTGCAGAAAGTCTTAAAGCATTACTGCAAGAAATGCAAAGACCAAGGCTCAGCTGTACGGAGGCATGCCCTGCTGTGCGGACGTCTGCCCCAGGTGCGGTGCTGATGCAGATTGCCTCCCCCTTTACCTCATATGACCCTGCTCATTTAAGGAGGTGATGGGAGACATCTGAGCTGCTAGAGGTGGTGACGGGCACAGGAGCTGCACCGGGCATCCTGCTTGGTACTGAATCAGGGACGGGCGACGTCACCGGGGCAAAGAGGGACCGGTGAGAGGATGAAGCTGCACGAGCACATGAATACAGATGAGCCCCGGCACTACCTGGAATACCACTACGGGCCACAAGCAATGCACAGCCCCAGGCTCCATACTGCCCGCACTATATAGGAAAGCTACAAAGGATCACATAACACTGGAAATATAAACAGATAATACAGATGAGGCCCGGCACTCCCTGGAATAACACTATGGGCCACAAGCAATGCACAACCCCAGGCTCCATACTGCCCGCACTATATAGGAAAGCTACAAAGGATCACATAACACTGGAAATATAAACAGATAATACAGATGAGGCCCGGCACTCCCTGGAATAACACTACGGGCCACAAGCATCCACAACCCCAGGCTCCATACTGCCCGCACTATATAGGAAAGCTACAAAGGATCACATAACACTGGAAATATAAACAGATAATACAGATGAGGCCCGGCACTCCCTGGAATAACACTACGGGCCACAAGCATCCACAACCCCAGGCTCCATACTGCCCATACTATATAGGAAAGCTACAAAGGATCACAGAACACCGGAAATATAAACACATAATACAGATGAGCCCCGGCACTCCCTGGAATAACACTATGGGCCACAAGCAATGCACAGCCCCAGGCTCCATACTGCCCGCACTATATAGGAAAGCTACAAAGGATCACATAAGACTGGAAACACAAACAGATAATACAGATGAGGCCCGGCACTCCCTGGAATAACACTACGGGCCACAAGCATCCACAACCCCAGGCTCCATACTGCCCGCACTATATAGGAAAGCTACAAAGGATCACATAACACTGGAAACACAAACAGATAATACAGATGAGGCCCGGCACTCCCTGGAATAACACTACAGGCCACAAGCAATGCACAGCCCCAGGCTCCATACTGCCCGCACTATATGGAAAGCTACAAAAGATCACATAAGACTGGAAATAAACACAGATGATACAGATGAGGCCCGGCACTCCCTGGAATAACACTACGGGCCACAAGCAATGCACAGCCCCAGGCTCCATACTGCCCGCACTATATGCGAAAGCTACAAAAGATCACATAAGACCAAAAATAAAAACAGATAATACAGATGAGCCCCGGCACTCCCTGGAATAACACTATGGGCCACAAGCAATGCACAGCCCCAGGCTCCATACTGCCCGCACTATATGGAAAGCTACAAAAGATCACATAAGACTGGAAACATAAACAGATAATACAGATGAGCCCCGGCACTCCCTGGAATAACACTACGGGCCACAAGCAATGCACAGCCCCAGGCTCCATACTGCCCGCGCTATATGGGAAAGCTACAAAGGATCACATAACACTGGAAACACAAACAGATAATACAGATGAATGCTGTACTAAGCCAAAATACTACATACAGTGTCTAGCAAAAATATTCATACCCTGTGAATTTTTTCACATTAAACCCACACACTTAAATTTAGCTGTTTTTTTTTGTTTTGTTTTTTTTGTCTTTTTTAGATTTCCTGTGATAATAACACTAAGTAGCAAGTATCTGTAAAGTGTAAATGAAATGATACCTGGTTTTCTAGAGATTTAAGATTTAAAGATATAAATCTGAAAATTGTGACATGCATTTGTATTCATCCCCAATAATCAGTACTTTATAGGACCACCTTTCTCTGTCTTGCATTAATATTCATCCCCCGGAGTCAGTACTTTGTAGGACCACCTTTCTCGGTCTTGCATTAGTATTCATCCCCCGGAGTCAGTACTTTGTAGGACCACCTTTCTCGGTCTTGCGTTTGTATTCCTCCCCTGGAGTCAGTACTGTGTAGGACCACTTTTCTCTATCTTGCGTTTCTATTCATCCCCCGGAGTCAGTACTTTGTAGGACCACCTTTCTCTATCTTGCCTTTGTATTCATCCCCCGGAGTAAGTATTTTGTAGGACCAACTTTCTCTGTCTTGCATTTGTATTCATCCCCCGGAGTCAGTACTTTGTAGGACCACCTTTCTCTATCTTGCGTTTGTATTCATCCCCTGGAGTCAGTACTTTGTAGGACCACCTTTCTCTGTCTTGCATTAGTATTCATCCCCCAGAGTCAGTACTTTGTAGGACCACCTATCTCTATCTTGCGTTTGTATTCATCCCCTGGACTAAGTACTTTCTAGGACCACCTTTCTCTGTCTTGCATTAGTATTCATCCCCCAAAGTCAGTACTTTGTAGGACCACCTTTGTCTCTTTCTCTGTCTTTTGGGGTGTCTCCAGCTTTGCATATTTAGAGGTGATATTTTTCCTTCTTCTCTCGCTCAGTGAGATTGGATGGAGACATCTGTGACCAGTGATTTTCCCGTCTTGCCACAGATTCTCGTTTTGGACAGTTGGAATGTAGATAAGTCCTTAATCATAAGCAAGATGCTTATGATTAAGGACTTATATACATTCCAACTGTCCGAAACGCGTCAAGCCATGATGTCCTCATGGAATCGATGATGTTTTTCTTGGATTTTTAATCGTTGAATAAAGTTTCTACACTTTTATATATTTTTCGTTGGATTTATATTTTTTCTATCCTGGAATTGGTGCTGAGCCCCGTCCTTACTCCTTGCTATTGCCTCTACGGACCTGCCTGTCCGGTGGACATCCTGCATCCCATCTGCACTGAGCGGATACATATACGGGTGAGCTGAATTTTTCTTTCTTCGTTCCCTGTTGAAGAAAAGCCTCCCCACATCAGGATGCGGCCTCCACCATGTGTGACGGTGGGGATCATATTTTCAGGGTGTTGTGCAGTGTTAGTTTTCCACCAAACATAGCGTTTTGCATTTAGCCCAAAAATTTTTACTTTGGTCTCATCTGATCACAGGACCATCCTCCACTGATCACTGTGTCCTCCTACATGGTTTTCTTATGTGTTACTTTCACAAATCTCTGCTTTTTGCCACTCCTCCATAAAAGGGCAGATTTGTGTAATCTACAACTGATAGTCGTCCTGTGGACAGATTCTCCCCCTGAGCGATGATTTCTGCAGCTACTTAAGGGTGACCAGAGGCCTCTCGGCTGCTTCTCTCATTACTGCTCTCCTTCTTGGGATGTCAGTTCCTGCGGTTGGCCAGGTCTTAGTAGGTTTGCAGTTGTGCCGTACTCCTTCCATTTTTGGATGATGGATTGATCAGTGGTCTGTGAGATGTTCAGAGCTTGGGCTATTATTTTATAACCTAACCCTGCTTTACTCTTCGCCACAACGTTATCCCTGACCTGTCTGGTGTGTTCCTTGCTTTCCATGATGCTGTTTGGTCTCTAATGTTCTCACACAAACCTCTGAGGCCTTGACAGAACAGCTGTAGTTCTACTGAGAAGAAATTACTCAAGGTGAACTCAATTTACTAATTAGGTGACTTCTGGAGGCAATTGGTCACAGAAGATTTTATTTAAAGGGTATCAGACCAAAGAAGGCTAAATATAAATGTACGTGACAATTTTCAGATTTATATTTTTAAAATATTTAGAAAACCTTGTATCATTTTCTTAACAAATACTTCCTACTTAGTGCTGATATCACATAAAATCCCAATAAAATACATCTAGGTTTGAGTATGTAAGATGAAAAAAATGTGCAAAGGTTCAAGTGGTATGAATACTTTTTCACGGCATTGTATGTATAATGTATAAATATATATATATATATATATATATTATATATATATATATATATACACATACACACACATACATTATATATATATATTTTACACATAAATATATTTACATTATATATTATATATATATACACATCCATATACACACACACACACACACACACACACACACACACACACATACACATACACCCAGCACCATTGCTATATATAAGGTGCATAGCATAAACACCCATATTGACTAGAATAGTCAAAAGGGGTGTCAAACTTAATGCACGTGGGCCAAATGATGTGGCCCGCTAGCTGGGTTGCCAGTGGAACCTGGGTGCTATTCTTTGCCGTACATAGTGTCTGGTAAAAAAAAAAAGGCACTGTCCGAGATTTTTTGTTTTTGGTTTTTAAATTCCTCCAGTTTTTTTTGCACATGTGCTAAAGTGGCTGCCATACATAGCACAAACAGTAGATGCTAGAATTATGGGTGTCACAGGTGATAGACAGTCATGTGGTTTCTGTCCATAGAAGGTCACAGTGTCTGGCTGCACAGAATGCTCCCTGACTTTCCATTGTTCCTGCAGCCGCATACAAAAACAACCCCTAACACATATTTTTGTGTTTTATTTTTTTCCTTCGAAAAGAAAAAAAAAAAGTGGGGGAAAAATGTTTTTACTTTTTCCCCACAGTGTAAAGGCTCTTCATACATGGTAGATTAGATTTAATTATTTTACTCACTTATAAAGCGCTAATAATTCCAAGGCGCTGTACAGATGTGATCAAAGTAATCAGGATTGTACTATCACTCTGTCCACAGGAGCGCTCTGGCTGAGGAGCACTCTGGCTGAGGAGCGCTCGGGCTGAGGAGCGCTCGGGCTGAGGAGCGCTCGGGCTGAGGAGCGCTCTGGCTGAGGAGCGCTCGGGCTGAGGAGCGCTCGGGCTGAGGAGCGCTCGGGCTGAGGAGCGCTCGGGCTGAGGAGCGCTCAGGCTGAGGAGCGCTCAGGCTGAGGAGCGCTCGGGCTGAGGAGCGCTCGGGCTGAGGAGCACTCAGCTGAGGAGCGCTTGGGCTGAGGAGCACTCAGCTGAGGAGCGCTTGGGCTGAGGAGCACTCTGGCTGAGGAGCGCTCGGCTGAGGAGCACTCGGGCTGAGGAGCACTCGGGCTGAGGAGCACTCAGCTGAGGAGCGCTTGGTATGAGGAGCACTCGGCTGAGGAGCGCTTGGGCTGAGGAGCACTCTGGCTGAGGAGCGCTCGGCTGAGGAGCACTCGGGCTGAGGAGCACCAGGGCTGAGGAGCACCAGGGCTGAGGAGCACCAGGGCTGAGGAGCACTTGGCTGAGGAGGGAGAGAGCACGAGAGACAGGGGGAGAGAATGAGGGAGAGAGAGGGAGAGATATTTTTTCTGACCAGAAATGAATTTCACCCCATCTGAGCATGCTCAGTTACAAAAAAACTGGATCCGTCGCCATATTCCGTAATTTGACGGATTATGACGGATCCTGCGCCCATAGGCTCCCATTACACCAAAGACGCACACAAAAAATATCACTACGGACGTCGCAGCGCTGGATCCGTTTTTTTGCAAAATTCGACTGATGGTGACTGATGCCAAAAAACGGATGTGTGGGCGTTAGGCTATCTGAAAAGTAAAAAAGGATATATGTATGAAAGAAAAGCCATAATAAAAGCCTGCACGAAAAGCATGGAAATCCATGTTCTTAATAGAAGCAAGGAAAAAAACTGACTATGTGAACAAAGCCAGAATATGTAATTTTTGCAGAAATGCGTCATTTTTATAAGTTTTTGAAGCAATTATGAAAATTGCTGCAAAAAACACAAAGAACCAAAAAACCTAAAATGCAACAGGAAGAAATATAATAATGATGCCACACGAGAGGAGGCACTGGCCACATCAACATCTTCCTTCTAGTTATAACGTCGATCCAAAATGTGGTGCCCCTCCTAATGGGGATCATTGGGGTCCATTGTAATTTGTATCATTTTGTGTTGCATGTAATGTTATCCCTCCAGCAATTGTGTTGGGGGATCCAAGCAGAAATGAGCGTTTTGAGGACTTTTTGAAGCAAAAATTGAGAGAAAAATCTGCTCAATTTCCACTCCAAAAACTCAGCAAAAATACCTAGAATATGCTTACAGCCAGATACATTACATAAAAGTCATCTGAAGCTGTTGATATCGGCTGACCAGTTAAAGCACACCAATCACCAGGATTTTCCTGTATAGCCTAAAGCCAGGGCTATACTGGCACTATCAGGCTGATTCTATACATACAGTGCTATACTGGCACTATCAGGCTGATTCTATACATACAGTGCTATACTGGCACTATCAGGCTGATTCTATACATACAGTGCTATACTGGCACTATCAGGCTGATTCTATACATACAGTGCTATACTGGCGCTATCAGGCTGATTCTATACATACAGTGCTATACTGGCACTATCAGGCTGATTCTATACATACAGGGCTATACTGGCACTATCGGGCTGATTCTATACATACAGTGCTATACTGGCACTATCAGGCTGATTCTATACATACAGTACTATACTGGCACTATCAGGCTGATTCTATACATACAGTGCTATACTGGCACTATCAGGCTGATTCTATACATACAGTGCTATACTGGCACTATCAGGCTGATTCTATACATACAGTGCTATACTGGCACTATCAGGCTGATTCTATACATACAGTGCTACACTGGCGCTATCAGGCTCAGTCTATACATACAATGCTATACTGGCACTATCAGGCTGATTCTCTACATACAGTGCTATACTGGCGCTATCAGGCTGATTCTATACATACAATGCTATACTGGCACTATCAGGCTGATTCTATACATACAGCGCTATACTGGCACTATCAGACTGATTCTATACATACAGTGCTATACTGGCACTATCAGGCTGATTCTATATATACAGTGCTATACTGGCACTATCAGGCTGATTCTATACATACAGTGCTATACTGGCGCTATCAGGCTGATTCTATACATACAGGGCTATACTGGCACTATCAGGCTGATTCTATACATACCGTGCTATACTGGCACTATCAGGCTGATTCTATACATACAGTGCTATACTGGCACTATCAGGCTGATTCTATACATACAGTGCTATACTGGCACTATCAGGCTGATTCTATACATACAGTGCTACACTGGCGCTATCAGGCTCAGTCTATACATACAATGCTATACTGGCACTATCAGGCTGATTCTATACATACAGCGCTATACTGGCACTATCAGACTGATTCTATACATACAGTGCTATACTGGCACTATCAGGCTGATTCTATATATACAGTGCTATACTGGCACTATCAGGCTGATTCTATACATACAGTGCTATACTGGCGCTATCAGGCTGATTCTATACATACAGGGCTATACTGGCACTATCAGGCTGATTCTATACATACCGTGCTATACTGGCACTATCCGGCTGATTCTATACATACAGTGCTATACTGGCACTATCAGGCTGATTCTATACATACAGTGCTATACTGGCACTATCAGGCTGATTCTATACATACAGTGCTATACTGGCGCTATCAGGCTGATTCTATACATACAGGGCTATACTGGCACTATCAGGCTGATTCTATACATACCGTGCTATACTGGCACTATCAGGCTGATTCTATACATACAGTGCTATACTGGCACTATCAGGCTGATTCTATACATACAGTGCTATACTGGCACTATCAGGCTGATTCTATACATACAGTGCTATACTGGCACTATCAGGCTGATTCTATACATACAGTGCTATACTGGCACTATCAGGCTGATTCTATACATACAGGGCTATACTGGCACTATCAGGCTGATTCTATACATACCTTTAGTGGTCAGCTCGGATGTACTGTATAGGTTTTGAAACACAAGCAAGTAAAGTTTGTAAAATGAGCAGCTTGTTGAGTGACAGCAGCTGATAGCTGGGGGGGTATTCAGAGTTATCTTCTCCCCCTGTGACTTATGCTAATTCTATTATACCATCGTTTTACTTTGTGCCTAAAAGGACCTGTGCTGATGTCATACCCATGTGACCAGAAGGGGCAGGACCTCAGCCAACTTAGCAATATTTTTTTTTTTGGCTGAGGACCCGCCCCTTGTGGTCACATGGGTATGACATCAGCACAGGACCTTCTAGTCACAAAGTAAAATGACTGTATAATATAATTGGCATAAGTAACAGGGGGAGGGAATCACTATGAATACCCCCCCAGCTATCAGCTGCTGTCACTCAACAAACTGCTCATTTTACAAACTTTACTTGCTTGTGTTTCAAAACCTATCCATCCGAGCTGACAACTAAAGGTATGTATAGAATCAGCCTGATAGGGCCAGTATAGCACTGTATGTATAGAATCAGCCTGATAGTGCCACTATAGCACTGTGTGTATAGAATCAGCCTGATAGTGCCAGTATAGCACTGTATGTATAGAATCAGCCTGATAGCCCCAGTATAGCACTGTATGTATAGAATCAGCCTGATAGTGCCAGTATAGCACTGTATGTATAGAATCAGCCTGATAGTGCCAGTATAGCACTGTATGTATAGAATCAGCCTGATAGTGCCAGTATAGCACTGTATGTATAGAATCAGCCTGATAGTGCCAGTATAGCACTGTATGTATAGAATCAGCCTGATAGTGCCAGTATAGCACTGTATGTATAGAATCAGCCTGATAGTGCCAGTATAGCACTGTATGTATAGACTCAGCCTGATAGTGCCAGTATAGCACTGTATGTATAGACTCAGCCTGATAGTGCCAGTATAGCACTGTATGTATAGAATCAGCCTGATAGTGCCAGTATAGCACTGTATGTATAGAATCAGCCTGATAGTGCCAGTATAGCACTGTATGTATAGAATCAGCCTGATAGCCCCAGTATAGCACTGTATGTATAGAATCAGCCTGATAGTGCCAGTATAGCACTGTATGTATAGAATCAGCTTGATAGCCCCAGTATAGCACTGTATGTATAGAATCAGCCTGATAGTGCCAGTATAGCACTGTATAGAATCAGCCTGATAGTGCCAGTGTAACACTGGCTTTAGGTTATATAGGAAAATCCTGGTGATTGGTGGGCTTTAATGTGTATTGGAGCCTTCCGACCCTTCCCCAACAGATAATGTTACATTTTTACGGATGACCATTTAGTTCAGCAATGAAATAACCTGCTGCCAAAAGAGTCTGGAGGAAGACGGCAATGGATTTCTTATACAGAACACTGGGACAAGCATTTATATGTACAGGAGACTGTGGAGTATTTTGGCCAATACCTATGTAATGTGTAATCTTTAGAATGGGCTGACAATATCAGATTTTGTGTAAAAGGAAAAAATCTGCGTGTAAAAATAAATTGCAGCATGCATGAGTTTCTTTTGTGTCTTGGATGAGAGTCCCTCATTCAAGTCTATGGGTGCACAAAAAAATAATCTAATTTCCTTCGGCGCTACCGTATATCAGCCATTTTTGTATTTAGTCTAGAACACATTAGATTAAGATGTTCTGGTTATGTGTCATCATTGTATAAATAATACTGGATCTGTTACAAACAGGGCAACATTGGATAAATGCAATGGTTTACGTTTTGCATCCTTTTTGGTTCTGATTGTTACGGATCTGTTTACTGGAGATGTCTCTGAACATGCCAAAGCCGTTTACATTTGACATAACACACAACCATCCATCATGATCAGTTTCTAACAGACTACAGTGTTGAAAAAATTGAAAAATAAATAGAATGAATCCAAACAGAAATCTGTTTGGTTTTTTTTTGCCAGTGACATAAAAACTTGGCAGATTCCTTTTTTTATCCAGCTAAAATACGAATATCAGCAGGCCTACCGTCAAATGGAAGATATTTTAGGACATTTCCGTTTCCATTCAATTGAATGGATCCTGTACGGTTTTATTTCCGTTTTTGTCATCCAAAACAAATCCAAAAACAGAAATAACTAGTGGACATGTGAACAGGAATGGAAACACAGATGTTGAGACCTGAACAGACTCAGATTCCCATTGCATCCAGTCTACAGTTACTGCTGACGGGACTGATCATAGCTGCTACATGTTACTGATGTGGATACATTGTAGTAAGGTGTGGGGAGAGAAGAGATTGGTGCTGCTGATGTGTTTGCTTGACAATTGCTCTAGCAATCACTATTAGGCCCAGTGCCCACGTTGAGTATTTTTGTCTTGTGTATTTGGTGCAGATTTCTTTTTATCTGGACCAAATCTGCACCAAACACGCAAAGGAAAAAATAAGCAACGTGGGCACAGCACTTCTGAATTTTCAAAGACTTTGCTGGCTTCTCAATGGACATGCAGATTTTGCTGCAGATTTCTGAAAATACGAGTCAAAACTACACATGTGGACACTGGGCCTAAGGTCTCATGCACTTGTCATGTGACAGCTTCCTACAACCAGCAGCAGATAACCAACTCTAAGGGTATGTGCGCACTAGGCATTTTTTTTACGCTGCGTTTTTATGTGCGTTTGTGTCTCAAAAAACGCACCCGCGGTTTGGTGCGTTTTTTTGCTGCGTTTTTGCTCACTGCGTTTTTAATCAGTGCACAATGCCATTAAAGATTGTTGATGGAAAAAAAAAAAAAAAAAAGGTCTGATGTTCATTGTATGCAGGAGAGCAGACAGCTGCAGAACTAGTGTATGCAGGAGAGCAGAAAGCAGCTGCAGAACTACAAGGCTCAGCATTCTCCATTCACTAGTGTATGCAGGAGAGCAGACAGCAGCTGCAGAACTACAAGGCTCAGCATCCTCCATTCACTAGTGTATGCAGGAGAGCAGACAGCAGCTGCAGAACTACAAGGCTCAGCATCCTCCATCCAGGACTGTATGCAGTTTTTTGCCCAAAAAGAAAAAAAAAATGACATGGGCTTCGCCATATTTTTGTATGCTAGCCGGGTACAGCAGGCAGGTACGGGCTGCCCCCAACCCCCAGCTGCCTATTTGTACCCGGCTGGGAACCAAAAATATAGAGAAGCCCTTTTTTTTTAATTATTTCATGAATTTCATGAAATAATTAAAAAAAACAAATGACGTGAGCTTCGCCTAATTTTTGAGTCCAGCCGAGTACAACTAGGCAGCTGGGGATTGGAATCCACAGTGCAGGGTGCCCAAGCTTTCTGGGCACCCCCACTGCGAATTGCAGTCCGCAGCCACCCCAGAAAATGGCGCTTTCATAGAAGCGCCATCTTCTGGCGCTGTATCCAACTCTTCCAGCTGCCCTGATGCCGGGTGGCTAGCTGGGTAATAATGGAGTTAGGGCTAGCTGTATATTATCAGCTAGCCCTAAGCCCGAAATTCATGGTGTCACGCCAATATTAGACATGGCCACCATGAATTTCTAGTAATGATAAAAAAAAAAAAACACAACACACAGAAAAATATTTTTATTAGAAATAAAACACAATTAGTGACTCCATCTTTATTGAAATAAAGAACCCCCCCTCCGCAGTAATCCTGGGTCAGGGTCCCGCGCCGTCCAATCCGGATCCAATATCATCTGATCGGTTTGCTGGAAGGCAAAGCGATCAGATGATGTGTCAGGTTAAACTACGTGAATCACATCACACATCAGCTGATTGTATAAAAGCCGATTATACAATCAGCTGATGCATCAGTAGAAAAAAAAAATAATACTCACTTATGTGCTGTGCTGATTACCGGCAGCTCCTGCAGCGATCGGATGAGAGTCTGATCCTGTCCGATAGCTGCAGGAGCTGCCGGTAATCAGCTGATGAAGTCCCCTGACGGCAGGATCAGCTGATAGCCGGCCGGGCGCGAAAAAGCCGGCGAGACTACGATCAGCTGATGCGTCAGGTGACTGCATCAGGTGATCCACCGCCAGGTCCTGCAAGCAAGGTCCTGCCCCGGGGAGACTGCACACAGCCAGAGCGGCGGTACCGAGACGGGGGCTGGGAGCGGGCATGGCACCGGGACCCTGCGGACAGGTGAGTATATGACATTTTTTTATTTTTCTACTGTTCACTTTTGTTTACGCCGCTGCCTCCACCTCCCGCCCAGACATGGCGCCGCACGGAGCCGACATGCACAGGATGGGAGGTGGACGCAGCGGTGACGGTACCGGGAGGATTCATGCTTCTGTGTTTACCAACAGAAGGAATCCTCTTCCTGTACACGTCACTGTAGTACCCACCCCTTGCGTTTATAGCTGCATTTTTAGTCATAGAAACGCGGCTATATGCGTTTTTCATTGCGTTGTTGAACATCTCATTGAACTCAATGGGTGAAAAACGCAGTGAAAAATGCAGAAATAATTGACATGCTGCATTTTTGTGGTCACCACAAAAACGCAGCTACAAAAAAACGCTGTGTGCGGACAGCACTTATGAAAACCCATAGACATTGCTGGGGAAGCAATGTCACTGCGTTTTCAGCACAAAAACGCGGTAAAAAACGCCGCTAAAAACGCGGCAAAAACGCCTAGTGCGCACAAGGCCTTAAGGCCCCGTCACACACAGAGATAAAGCTTTGGCAGATTTGTGGTTGCAGTGAAATCATGGACACATGAGCACGGTGGCTCAGTGGTTAGCACTGCAGTCTTGTGGTGGCTCAGTGGTTAGCACTGCAGTCTTGCAGCGCTGGGGTCCTGGGTTCGAATCCCACCAAGGACAACATCTGCAAGGAGTTTGTATGTTCTCCCCGTGTTTGTGTGGGTTTCCTCCGGGTTCTCCGGTTTCCTCCCACACTCCAAAGACATACAGATAGGGACTCTAGATTGTGAGCCCCAATGGGGACAGTGTTCCTGATGTATGTAAAGCGCTGCGGAATATGTTAGAGCTATATGAAAAAAAAAAATAAAGATTTGTACACAGCCACAAACCTGGCACTTATTGTCCACAATTTCACTGCAACCACAGATCTGCCGCAGATTTATCTCTGTGTGTGACAGGGCCTTTAGGCTATGTGCCCACGGCACTATGTACCCGCGGATATATCTGCAGGTACGGCCGCAGGTTTCCCGCAGCTGATCCCCGGAATCCGCAGCTATCCATAGCTGCGGGATTCCAGCAAAATAGCTGCGGTAAATCTGCGGACATTCATGCAACTTACCTGCGGAAGTCCCGGTCTCTATCTCCATAGTGGAGGGCCGGGATTTCCGCCGGGATTTCTGCAAGAATAATTGACATGCAGTTATGACTTTCGCAGCATATTCAGCAGCCGCACATACGGCAGCATGGACACAGACACTCCCCATGTCTCATAGGATAATATGGGGAGTGTCTGTACTTGCTAAAACCTGTGGATAAATCTAGAAAATTCAGATAAATCCGCAGGTTTTCCACGGCAAATTCCGCAGGTACAGAGTTCCGTGGGCACATAGGCTATGACTCTTGCTACACAGGCCGATCCAGACCATCAAACCAATGGACAAAATTCCGGCATAAAACCCATTGTTGGCATCTGTTTATAGAGGACACATAGTGCTGATATTATGATACTCTTTGTGCACACAGACCGATGGTAACAATGGTTCTGTGCACATAGAATATGTGTTTACTTCTTTTGCATCTGCCGATCGTCTTGTGTCGCCCTTTTAAAGGCCTGGATCTGCCCATAAAAAGGACGATCGACAAACCAACAATATTCTGTCTGCAAAGAACAATCAGTAATACAATCTCTCTGTGTCCATACAACATGAGGTTATTGGCAGCACACGAGCGGTCGCCACAGGACAAAGCTTAAAAAAATCATTGCGCCCAACGAATGAACATCTTGCTTTCTTGCTCGCCTAATGATTGACGACATTTTTAGACAGAAACAAATATTATTGGACTCTAAATGGACCATAGGACATGTATCGATTAAACGACTAGCCGTACTGCTATTTACCAGCAAAGCAATGCAGGCATTAAAATTCTATCTGAAAACCGCACTGCTTCCCGGTAAAGCCGCACGTCTGCACCGTTGTGTTCTGGCCGCACCTCTGCCGCGCTGAAGCCATTTTGCCTACACCCAAAAAGTAGACAACTTTATAGACAAACTAATACACACAAAAAATCCTTGGCTGGCACTGATGGGTGAGGAGATACGGCAGGCATGGAGGGACACTAGTGCGGCTGATGCTGGTGGCATAGTAGTGGACCCAACCGTGCGACACCCAGAGGACGGGTACTGTCAATTAGAATAGGGATTGTGCACAGTCAACCCCAATCATGGGAGTGCACTGAACGCCCAATATCAGATTAGACAGTAGATCAGTGCTGAAGAGTTGTCCACTGCAATTTCTTGTTGTTGTTTTGTTTGCCCAATGTGGCCTTAAAGGGGTTGTTCTTGATTTTAACATTGATGACCTACCTTTAAGATAGGTCTGATCAATGGGGGTGCAACACCCTTTACCCCAGCAGATTAGCTGTTCTGGTGCCACTGACGGTCGTGACCACGCAGTTGTGGAGCAGCAATGGAATAGTGGCTGCGGCGATATACAGCACATTTGCTCTCTAATGCAGTACCCGGCCGTGACTACTATACCGATTAATGTTAAAGTCCCAGACAACCCCTTTAAAAGAGTAGAGCAGTTATTCAACTACTGGATGATCACATTATTCTGTCGCTGTTACAGCCTTTCTTCCAGCTCGGACGAAACACCAAGGTTGTAATCAATCATAGACCTCTGTTGTCTCCAGCCAGAAGATGAAGCGAGGAGACCGGGGAGGGACAGGGGCAGAGGTGTCCAGGAATGGTGGGGGTCTGCTCGGTGAGTGTTTGTCTTTTTTTTGCATGAAGACCACCATTGGCCCGTAAGTAAAGTTAATATGGTAGTAGACAATCCATTTAAAGCTTCCTACACAAATTGTGGAACAAACCGTCCCCCCTCTTCCATCTATAATACTGAAGTCTTTTGTGGCATCGCGGTGTGGAGTCCACTCCGGCAGAGGGGCCAGGTGTGAATACAGCACGGTGGCTCAGTGGTTAGCACTGCAGTCTTGTGGTGGCTCAGTGGTTAGCACTGCAGTCTTGTGGTGGCTCAGTGGTTAGCACTGCAATCTTGTGGTGGCTCAGTAGTTAGCACTGCAGTCTTGCGGTGGCTCAGTGGTTAGCACTGCAATCTTGCAGCGCTGGGGTCCTGGGTTCAAATCCCACCAAGGACACTATCTGCAAGGAGTTTGTATGTTCTCCCCGTGTTTGCGTGGGTTTCCTCCGGGTTCTCCGGTTTCCTCCCACACTCTAAAGACATACAGATAGGGACCATAGATTGTGAGCCCCAATGGGGACAGTGTTGCCAATGAATGTAAAGCGCTGTGGTATTAATAGCGCTATATAAAATGAATAAAATTATTATTATTATTACAATCCGTCGTGAATCTCACCTACTCCATTTCTCCTATAGACCCCCCCAAGGCTCATAGTAAATGCTACATGTACAGCCTCTATAGCTACACTGCTAATTGACCAGTATAAACCACTGTATACAGAGCAAGTGAAAGCGTTTTACAGGCCAATGAAGGATTAGCCTTATACGCGGATCCTTCTACTACTAGGGATGATCACCAGTCTGTGTCTAAGCCCAGCCATCTTCATCCCCAGCCGTACAGCACGTGTGTGTGTCTTGGACAAGACTCTTATGCTTCAGCGCAATAACATAATGACGCCACGAGTCCACGCAGTGTAACAAATCTGCAAACAAAATGCTACAAGCCAAAGGGCAGCAGACGTGACCGTGCTGGATAAGAGAGCGCAAAAGCAAGCACATCATGATGGAGATCCGTCCCCTCCCCCCATGTAGATCGGCATTAAGCAGTGATGCCCTAAATATTATTATTCTGCTACTGTCATATATCACAGAGGTGCCCTCTATCTGGACAATCATCTTCAGCATTATGGAGAAGGAAGCATATGACAGATGAGCGAGCCAACAGACCCGTCCTGCTGCCCAATTAATTCTGTACTAAGGGCTTGTTCCAGTATATTGATGCAGATGGTGAGCGAGCATTAACTCCGGGCTGGGAGTACATGATTGTCAATGTGATTTGTACATTAGATACAGAGTATAGCGACAGTGCGCGTCCTGCTCCCCCATATGCATCGTGTAGAATGTAACATGTCATTCGTGTGTCATAGTTACTTAAACAAGTGATTGATAGTCGTCTCCATGTAGAGTCTTCACCCCTTGGCCTCGTGCCCTCTGATGGAGAAGACAAAGGGAAGGCTGACAGGAGACATAGGGCAGGACGCCTGTCACACCAGCATAATGCGCCCCAACTATAAAGGCTTGTAGCTTATGTCCTGGCTTCATATCAGAGCCCCAAATCTCTGATTTAATTATTGTACGTGGATTATTTCGGGCAAAGCACTTGTCTGAAATTGGGAAGCAGCACAAGACGTTTTACTCCCGCAATCTGCGGAAGCTGCAAGTGACATCAGGAACATTAGAGCTTGTTACTGCCAGAACCGGGGTGAACTTTCCTCATGTTATCACCCCTCTGTCAATCACATCTCCCCACCCTGTACTGCCTGTGCTCATCCTTAAAGGATACTGTATGAACGTGTGTTATGTTTCCCCACCCCCCTCTCCAATCACTGGGGTCTCACCTTGGCTCATCCTGAAATGCAATGCTGAAGGAAGAACTGTTTTCATGGTATCATCTCCCTAACCAATAATAACCTGTTGCTGACATCTCCCCTACTGTACAGCCTATGCTCCCCCTTAAAGGATACTGTATGAATGTTTGTCATGTTTCCCCATCCCCCTCTCTCCAATCACTGGGATCTGACCATCATGTAAAGCCTCGGGTCACCATGAAATGCAATGCTGATGGAAGAACTTTTTTTCATGGTATCACCTCAACAACCTCTACTGTGCAGCCTCCAGAAACTCAAAAGGGTTCATACAGTTCATTTCTCACCCTTTTTCCATAAAAATAGCCTTTCATAAACTATCGTAAAGTGCAATTAATAAAGTACCAAACAGCATACAAATAATCCAGTGGTTAAATAACACAGGCATGCAAATTTGGGTTTCTGAAAAGTGCTTCAAATGCAATGAATGATTCTTATGCTCGGATTTAAAAAAAAAAAAAAAAAAAAAAGCTTCTATTTTTAACCATCACGTACGGATTTTGCACACTGTGAAGAATCCAGCAGTCGTCCCCCATAATGTTCACCTTCCATCTTCTTTGGTATTGTTCTCCATCATCTTCACCTTCCATCTACCTTGGTATCGTTCTCCATCATCTTCACCTTCCATCTTCTTTGGTATTGTTCTCCATCATCTTCACCTTCCATCTTCCTTGGTATCATTCTACATCATCTTCACCTTCCATCTTCCTTGGTATCATTCTACATCATCTTCACCTTCCATCTTCCTTGGTATCATTCTCCATCATCTTCACCTTCCATCTTCCTTGGTATCATTCTCCATCATCTTCACCTTCCATCTTCCTTGGTATTGTTCTCCATCATCTTCACCTTCCATCTTCTTTGCTATTGTTCTCCATCATCTTCACCTTCCATCTTCTTTGGTATTGTTCTCCATCATCTTCACCTTCCATCTTCCTTGGTATCGTTCTCCATCATCTTCACCTTCCATCTTCTTTGCTATTGTTCTCCATCATCTTCACCTTCCATCTTCCTTGGTATCGTCATTGCATCTCCTTGATATCCTGATGAAATCCTTCTTCCTTGCTCTTCACTAACAGCACAACAGCACCAAGGTTCCCAGGAATGTCATGCAAATGGGAATTTAAAATATGTAACTTCAAATTCATCAGACGACCCAAGGCTTTGAGATGTTTCTATGTTCTCCATGATGGACTTAAATTTTGGATCTTTGTTATTACCTAGAAATTTCTTCACGATTTCTGTAAAAGAATCCCAAGCCCTGTTCTCAACAGCTTTCATTTTTGTTTTGAACATGTCGTCCTTCATGAGTTTCCGAATATCTGGACCCACAAAAATACTTTCCTTCAGTTTTGCTTCATAAAGTCCCTGAAAGTACACAGGTACTTAGAAGGTTCTCATCCTTTCGGTAGACTTTTCACAAACTGCTTCATCAGTCCAAGTTTAATGTGGAGTGATGGCAGAAGAACTTTATTGGGATCAATGAAACTTTCCACAACTATGTTCTGAAGTCCAGGTTATAAACATGTTCTCGTTGGTCACGTTTTTATTTTTGGCTCCAGTGATGAGTCCTATCCCGGCTCTCCCACTCACACAAAAACCATGGGCACTTTGTGTGTCCTCCTCGCCGCCCAAGGAGCACAGAGAGAGCTTTCAGATCACCACATATTGACCATCCTTCATTCTCGTAGCTAAACTTTTGAGAATAAAGTTTAAAGTTGTGTCTGCACATGTGAACTCGGCCTAAATTATTTAATTTGAGCGCTGAAAAAAAAACCTGTAGCTCGTTGAGCCTATAGAGTCAGTGTTTGTGAAAAAATTACGTGATGGAATTTATTCCAATATTTTTGCACAGTTCAGAGATCAAAATTATATAAAAATCTCCTCTTACTTTTCAAGCAATTTTACCCTTACAGACCTGAGTAATGAAGCCACATAGTGCACTAATAATACAGACTCTGTCCAAATGAGAAGGTTTATAAGAGGCATTGATAACCGTACTGAGCAGCGAGTTTCCAAGAGAAGTTTTAGACTTTAGTAGCTGTGAATTGTCCTGAGGGTCTATGGTGGGGATCATAGCTAGAGGAGGCACCAAGACCACCCATCATTCCTGCTCTCATTTTTATTGGCTTCCATGACAGAAAGGATTTAACATGGCTGAGCGCTACAATACTAGTTAGGTATTTTTCTTGTGTTTGATGTACAGATGAACACAAGAAAGAGATCACGGTGCAGAAAATTAACTTGAATGAGAACTGTATTTTCAACAAGGTTTGCATAAATCAATTAGTACATGGGAAAATAAGAAACTTTCTAACATATCTAAACAAACAGATAGGCTTCTTTCTTCTCCTATGAGCCACTTCTCCCTAGTGAACTTCTCATTCACTCTGAAAAACCACCCCATTATAAATAAGTGTTACAGAGACAAAAAAAACCTGAACATGGACAAAACAGAATCCATCAGCTTTACCCACCTCACTCTGCCAGTCCACCTGACCTATCCATGGCTGCTCACTCTCCCCAGTCCTGCTTGTTCGCTGTCTCGGGGTGACCCTTGAATCTGCCCTCTCCTTCAAGCCACATATCCAAGCGCTCACCATCTCCTGCCGACTCCAACTAAATAATGTTTCCCGGATCTGTACGTTCCTTGATCAAGAATCTGCAAAAACACTAATGCATGCCCTCATCATCTCCTGCCTTGACTACTGCAACCTCCTGTTCTCTGGTCTCCCTTCTAACACACTCACACCCCTACAATCTATCCTAATCTTTGCTACCCGACTAATCCACCTGACCCTTAGTTATTCCCCAGCCTCTCCTCTCTGCAACTCTCTTCACTGTCTTCCCATTAGGCTGGGGCCACACGGGGATTACTGCGATCCCCTTGCATGACACTCGGCTCATGCTGGCAGTACAGCAGAGCCGAGTGTCATGCGTGTGTCCTTGCAACTGAGGTCCGTTCGTGCGAGCAGACCTCAGCTGCGGGGGTGGGCCGGTGCTGAGGAGGGGAGGGAGGGATTTTTCTCCCTCTCTCCTGCATAGCCAGCTATTGCCATTCTCGCAATGCACTAGCGGTACACCGGTGTACCGCGAGTGCAGTGCGATTTTTCTCTCGCCCCATTCACTTGAATGGGTGCGAGAGAAAGTCTCGGCTTACAATCGCAGCATGCTGCGATTGTTTTCTCGGTCTGATTAGGGCTGAGAAAATAATCGCTCATGTGTGCTGACACACAGGCTAGAATTGGTCCGAGTGGAATGCGATGTTTTATAGCACTCCACTCGCACTGTTTTTCTCATCGTGTGGCTTAGGCCTTACCTGAAGAATACATTTCAAAACCCTAATCGTGACCTACAAAGCCATCCACAATCTGTCTCCTCCATACATATGTGACCTAGTCTCCTAATACTTACCTGCACGTAACCTCCAATCCTCACAAATTCTCCTTCTCTACTGCCCTGTTATCTCCTCTTCCCACAATCACATACAAGATTTCTCCCGTGCTTCCCCAATACTCTGGAACGCTCTACCCCAGCATATCAGACTCTCACCTACCGTGGAAACCTTAAAAAAAAACCTGAAGACCCACCTCTTCAGAAAAGCCTACAACCTGCAATAAACCTCAGTCCACTATACCGCTGCACAATCAACTCTACCCTCACCTATTGCATCCTCACCCATTCCCTGTAGACTGTGAGCCCTCGAGGGCAGGGTCCTCTCTCCTTCTGCACTAGTCTGTGCCTTGTATTGTTTATGATTATTTTAGTTGTTTGTATATGCCCCTTTTTCACATGTAAAAGCACCATGGAATATATGGCGCAATAACAATAAATAATAAAAATAATCATCATCTCGCTATAGCCCATGATAGTCTATGGAGAGGGGAGTGGGATTTGAAGAGCACAGTGAGGAAAGAAGTAAAAGGAGAAACAGGATATATTGTGCTGAGCTTTCTAACAAGTCTTTTGCCTCACCCCAGAGCTGGAGTCATATCTACACTGATCACTACTGCTGTGTAATGTCTTGTAAGCTGCTGCGGACTGGAGTATCTCTGTGCTAAAAAAAAAAGAAGAATTAAGGACCTCATGAATCCCTCTCTGTGTGCTGTGCAGTGTATGACAGAAATCATAGCAGGTAGTCTCCTTCCCCTCCCCCAGCTTCCAGTGGATTGCAAACTCGAAGCAGATCCTGCACAGGGAAAATTGGTAGGAATGCAGAATACAAGTCATGTAATGGCCAGTTATAGTGTTATTCCTATGTATACTCACAGGATAGCCTATCCTGAAAACGTATTACAAAGTGCATAACCCTTTTACACAACACAGCCACTGAATTTGTATTATTAGCTGTCAAATCACACGCAGGGCTATCTTTCTGGGTTGTGATATGAATGGCTACATCTGTAAATTTTATACATTTTCCAAACACTTGCTACACATTTATATGTTTACTATAGACAAATCTGAGTGCACTGCCTGAGAAATTGTACAACCCTGTCAGACAGACATCATATAGATAGCAGAGGTCAGGCATTACACAATATGTGAGATAACAGGAGAGGAAACAAATGATACAGCGATCATGACCGAGGCCCAGAAGCTAGAAGAACACACGGAATAAACGACCAGAACACACACGTAGAGAAAGAAGAAAACACAAGGAACACATTAAACATATAGACAAGTGCAGATGACAAGGGGCAACTAATAGAGAAAGTGGGGATTTACGGTTACAGCTATTAGTTACAATGGACGCTGGGTGGGGGCAACAAATTAAAGGGAACTCCCGCGTCTCTAATATGCATGTATCTAGTATGACAGACAGGAGAGCAGACACAGAAAGGAGAACACCCATTGTGTATACGGAGACAAAAACCTGCCCCTTCCTCCTGTCGTGATAATAATCCATTCCTACCTCTTCCTGTAGAGACAGAGACCCGCCACCACTTCCTGTAGAGACAGAGACCCGCCACCACTTCCTGTAGAGACAGAGACCCGCCACCACTTCCTGTAGAGACAGAGACCCGCCACCACTTCCTGTAGAGACAGAGACCCGCCACCACTTCCTGTAGAGACAGAGACCCGCCACCACTTCCTGTAGAGACAGAGACCCGCCACCACTTCCTGTAGAGACAGAGACCCGCCACCACTTCCTGTAGAGACAGAGACCCACCACCACTTCCTGTAGAGACAGAGACCCACCACCACTTCCTGTAGAGACAGAGACCCGCCACCACTTCCTGTAGAGACAGAGACCCGCCCCACTTCCTGTAGACATAGACCTAACCCCACTTCGCGTTCAGAGACCCGCCACCACTTCCTGTAGACATAGACCCACCCCCACTTCCTGTAGACATAGACCCAACCCCACTTCCTGTAGACATAGACCCAACCCCACTTTGCGTTCAGACAGAGACCCGCTACCACTTCCTGTAGACATAGACCCAACCCCACTTCCCGTTCAGACAGAGACTCACCACCACTTCCTATAGAGACATACACTCACCCCCACTTTCTGTAGAGACAAAGATTAGTCCCGTGTTCCTATAGAAATTCCTAAACCCGCACCCACTTTCTGTAAAGTGACAAAGACATATCCTCACTTACTGTAGGGGCTAAAATTTGTCTCTTCCTCCCATACAGACATAGACCAGTCCCCCACTTCCTGTAGAGACAGAGATCTCACTTCCTGTAAACAAAGAGAACCACTCCCACTTCCTGTATACATAGACCCACACCCATTTGCTGTAGAGACCCGACCACTTCCTGTAGAGACACAGACCCACATTCACTTCCTGTATAGACATAAAATTGCCTTCACTTCCTGTAGAGATGTATATTCACCTCCTTGTAGAGAGATAGACCCACCTCCACTTCCTGTAGAGCTATAGACCCAACCTCTACTTCCTGTAGAGACATAGACCTACATCCATTTCTTGCAGAGACATAGACCCACCTCCACTTCCTTTAGAGACATAGACCAGCCCTCACTTCCTGTAGAAATATAGACCCACGTTCACTTCCTGTAGAGATGTAGACTCGCCTCCACTTTTTGTAGATAGACCCCGCCTCTACTTCCCCGCCTCCACTTCCTGTAGAGACATAGACCCGCCTCAACTTCCTGTAGCATCATAGACCTGCCTTCACTTCCTGTAGAGACATAGGCCAGCCTCCACTTCCTGTAGAGACATAGGCCCGCCTCCACTTTCTGTAGAGACATAGAGCCGCCTCCACTTCATGTAGACATAGACCCGCCTCCACTTCCTGTAGAGGCATAGACCCGCCTCCACTTCCTGTAGAGACATAGACCCGCCTCCACTTCCTGTAGAGACAGACTCGCCTCTACTTCCTGTAGAGACATAGACTCGCCTGCACTTCCTGTAGAGACAGACCCTGCCTCCATTTCCTGTAGAGACATAGACTCGCCTGCACTTCCTGTAGAGACAGACCCTGCCTCCATTTCCTGTAGACATAGACCCGCCTCCACTTCCTGTAGAGACAGACCCGCCTTCACTTCCTGTAGAGACATAGGCCGCCTCCACTTCCTGTACAGACATAGGCCCGCCTCCACTTCCTGTGCAGACATAGGCCCGCCTCCCCTTCCTGTACAGACATAGGCCCGCCTCCACTTACTGTACAGACATAGGCCCGCCTCCACTTCCTGTACAGACATAGGCCTGCCTCCACTTCCTGTACAGACATAGGCCCGCCTCCACTTCCTGTACAGACATAGGCCCGCCTCCACTTCCTGTAGAGCGCCATACAGCCGCCCCCAATTTCTGCAATGAGTCGCGTCTTTTCTGCTGCTAGAAAATTATTATACTTAATGGCCAGATCTCTAAAAATGTTTCTTTTTTGGGCTAAGACAACATAGTTACTCCCGGTACTGTGAGACATCTTTCTAATAGATCTTTCTTTGCCTGACTCCGGCTATAGACCGCTCTGACATGCTGTGACGAGCCGCCCCTTCCTACCTAGTGCATATTGAAATCCCGTTTTATCAGCCTCCACCGAGCCAGAAAGCGTTAATATGCCAGCAGAGTGTATGAGTCAAACCCACACAAATGGACCATTGTAAATTATGCATCGGGGTTTAATTAAAGCTGGGTACTTCTGCTCTACAATCACACCCGGCTGCTATCAACACATTAACCGCAAGTGTTTTAAGGTAAATACTTCTGAATCACCAACGTGCCTTTCAGTTAAGACATTAATCAATTTGCAGCAGTGCGTCCTATAAAAGCCTCGGTCTTCATATGTAATTTGCCATCGGGCTCAGACGATTCATGAATGGAGTCGGCCTGGTTCTTGCGCGGCTCTGGGTGGCCCAAGGCAGATTATCTCAGGGGTCTCAGATGGAGCACAATAATGCTGTGTGCTGCTCCGAAGCGTTGTGTGGGCGTAGAAATGTGATAAAGAACAGTGCTGTGCGGCTGCGTTACAATGTAAAGGTGAACGCACTGATCACTGAATGCATTGGAAGGATACAATGTAAAGCTGTGTATGCACATGTGATGACCCATGGCCGTTATGTAATGCTTCACGTGTGCAGGGGAAGACATCGGATGGGACAGTGGTGACTGCACGCGAGGGGCATCATCATCATCATAGGCTGTTATAATAGTGCATGTAAGGTATCATAAAAACACATAATCCAATGATGTAATTGTGCAAGCATATGATGTGTTCGGAAAATACAGCAGACTGCAGCGAGTGGGTGTCGTGCACAGAGAAAACATCTGAAAAAGAGGGATTTCAAGTGTGCTGCCTGTTACATTGTGCTTTTATAGGTACTGAGCTAGTGCTGGTGCTAAAGGGAACCTGCCGTCATGTTATAGGAATTAGTGCAAACGATGTGTTCTGTACGACCCTGCACCCCGGCATACCTCTACAAATGATGTTTACACCGGTCCCCCTACACGGTAATCAGAGCCGAGCGGTCCGATGTGAAGGTACGGCCCTACCAGAACCACCATAAACCGGGAACACACCACTAGAACTAGCCATATTCAGGATGTACCCCACAAGACCCTTCAAGGGAACACCCCACAAGATCCGCCGTACACAGGGAACACTCCACAAGATCCGCCGTACACAGGGAACACCCCACAAGATCCGCTGTACACAGAGAACACCCCACAAGATCCGCCGTACACAGGGAACACCCCACAAGATCCGCCGTACACAGGGAACACCCCACAAGATCCGCCGTACACAGGGAACACCCCACAAGATCCGCTGTACACAGAGAACACCCCACAAGATCCGCCGTACACAGGGATCACCCCACAAGATCCGCTGTACACAGAGAACACCCCACAAGATCCGCCATACACAGGGAACACCCCACAAGATCCACTGTACACAGAGAACACCCCACAAGATCCGCCGTACACAGGGAACACCCCACAAGATCCGCCATACACAGGGAACACCCCACAAGATCCACTGTACACAGAGAACACCCCACAAGATCCGCCGTGCACAGGGAACACCCCACAAGATCCGCCGTACACAGGGAACACCCCACAAGATCCGCTGTACACAGAGAACACCCCACAAGATCCGCCATACACAGGGAACACCCCACAAGATCCACTGTACACAGAGAACACCCTACAAGATCCGCCGTACACAGGGAACACCCCACAAGACCGACCATATCATAAAAACACCTCCCAAGACCGACCGTATCCTGGGAACACCCTTCAAGATCCGCCATAGACAGGGAACAACCCATAAGATGCACCATAGACAGGGATCACCCCACAACATCCACCATACACAGGGAACACCCCACAAGATCCATCATAGACAGGGAACACCCCACAAGATCCACCATACATAGGGAACACTCTAGAAGATCCACCATAGACAGCGAACACCCCACAAGATCCATCATAGACAGGGAACACCCCACAAGATCCACCATACACAGGGAACACCCTACAAGATCCACCATACACAGGGAACGCCTGACAACGCCTACCTTATCACAAAAACACCTCACAAGACCAACAATATCCTGGGAAGACCCTACAAGATCCGCCATACAAAGGGAATAGCACACAAGACCAAAAGGTATAGCAGGAACACCCTAAAATTCCTGGCAGATAATGGGAACACCCCACAAAACCAACCGTATATTGGGAATATACCACAAGATCTATCATATACCGGGAACACTCCACAACTCCAACCATATGCATGGCACATCTGCTGTATATCATGAACACCCCACAAGACCTGCCATATACTGGGAACATTCCACAAGACTGAATGTACACCTGAAATACCACACAAGACCTGCTGTATACTGAACACCCCACAAGACCTGCTGTATACTGAACACCCCACAAGACCTGCTGTATACTGAACACCCCACAAGACCTGCTGTATACTGAACACCCCACAAGTCCAACCATTTACAGGTAACAGGGCATTTGATCTGCTGTATACCAGGAACATCCCCCATAACCTACCATATACTGGGAACACCCCACAAGATGAACTACTGTTTATACCGGGAACACCCCACAAGACCTGCTGTATACTGGAAACACCCCACAAGACTAACTATATACTGGGAACACCCCACAAGACCAACTATAAACCGGGAACACCCCATAAGACCTGCCATCATCTGGGAACACCGCACAAGACTAACTATATATCGGGAACACCCCACAATACCAACAATATACTGGGAACACCCCACAAGACCAACTATATACTGGGAACACCCCACAAGACCAACAATATACTGGGAACACCCCACAAGACCAACTATATACTAGAAACACCCCACAATACCAACTATATACTGGAAACACCCCACAAGACTAACTATATACTGGAAACACCCCACAATACCAACTATATACTGGAAACACCCCACAATACCAACTATATACTGGAAACACCCCACAAGACCAACTATATACTGGAAACACCCCACAATACCAACTATATACTGGAAACACCCCACAATACCAACTATATACTGGGAACACCCCACAAGACCAACTATATACTGGGAACACCCCACAAGACCAACTATATACTGGGAACACCCCACAAGACTAACTGACTCGCCCACCCCAGGGCTATGGGACACCCGGTGCCAGGCCGGACTAGTCCGGTGGTAGTCAGTGGTGGCTGGGCCCGGCTCTGTGGCCCTGGTGGGTGTCAGTTGAATATGTGGCTTGCTTGTTAATGGTTGTGTTCGTGACGCCACCTGTGGTATGCGGCTATTAAGCCGCCGCTGCTGTGTGAGGCCACCGGGATGATGTTATGGCAGCAATGGTGGTACTGCTCCCCACAGGTGGAGCAATGCCCGGGGCACAGTTGGTGCTTGTGAATGTCTATGCAGCGGAAATAACAGAGACCACTTCAAGGGTGCAGTTCAGGTTCTTTACTCACAGTTCTTGTCACAGCTGTAGGGACCCTCAGACTGCTGGGACCACTGTCAGGGACCTCCGCCGTTTCTGGGTGATTCAGAGAGTAAAAGCCGGTGCCCTTCTCTTAGTGTCTCTTTCTTCTGCTGTCTTCCTTAGCCTTGCCTTTGTTAGGATAAACCTGGCTTGGCCTCCACTACAGCCTCCAGGCTGGGGGGTCACCTGTCGGCTGATTACCCCTTTTCTGGAAGTCTGCTATGGGTTCTGGCCCTGGGAGCTTACAACGTCCCTGGGCCTCGGTTTTTACTGTTTGGAGATTGTCTTTGCACTCCTCCAGTCTCTAGGGACCGTCCCCTGTCGCAGCTTAATCACTCCACCGATGTTAATGTGGAACAGGCCACCGCAGCCTGCAACTACCCGTGGCGCCTCTAGGCCCTCTCTTCGGTACCTATCAAGGACTGCTCGTGGTACCTCCAGGACTACCCGCGGCCCTGCGACTCCTGCTGTTCCTATGTGGTGTCACCTGGACCTCTGGGTCCCAGGGTCTTCACCAGGAAGCGTCTCTTTCAGTTCCTCTGCTCCTGTCTGACTTGGAGCTTTCTTTCCTTCTTTCTTTCCTTTCTCCTCCTTGCCTGCCTCCAGCAGGCCTCCTCCTCCCTCCTTTCTCTCGTTCTTGTTCTCCAACTACATGCTGGCTCTTCACCCTTGCTCTCCCTGAGGTAGACTGAAACTTGACCTTCCTATCTGTCTCTGCTCTCAGATGGCTCCTCCCACCCCCCAGTTGCCAAGCTGTAACCTATAGGAGCAGGGATGGGTCTTACGGCCCCTCCCAGCATGCAGCATGGTAGGGTTGCCTGCCACTTTCCCTGGTCCTAGTATGTGCCTAACAATGGGTGTAGTGTGGATTTACCAGGGGACCGGAGTTCACTCTCTTCCTCTCCCAGAATGGGGCATCACACCGCTGATGGGGTGCAATGACCTGTGGCGACGGAAGCCTCAGGGGCGCCACACTCCCCCACAGCAAATCCCAGCACGTCCTCGGGCTGAAAAACAACAAAAACGTGGAAGAACTGCAAAACATTTTTGGTATGCAAAACATAAAACAATAAAACATTTCTTCCCTTTATGGGAGGCACATATCAGTAAACGTTGCGAACTTCTTATAAAGAAACTATGTGTGCACTTTCAGTTCATTGCACAGTTTGGGCACTTCCCCCATAATTCTGGTAGGGGGCACAACGGGTGCAACTAATTACATTTTTGGCTACAACAAGTCCAGTAGCCCGACAGTTCGTTTCTTTCAATCGACAAAACGACACAATCAACCAGCCATTAAGTCCAATGGCCTGGTTACATAGGACACATAAACAACATACCAGCCACTAAGTCCAGTGGCCTGGTATGACATGACACATACACTTCCACCGGGGCCCACATTCCAGTTCAGTGGCCCGGTAACACATAAACATGGGGGTGACTTCTTCAAAAAGTACATGGGGCAGTAAGGCAGGAAAGGGTGTCATCTTCGAAAAGAATGAGGGGCAGAACACAAGGGACTTCTTCAAAAAGAATGAGGGGCAGACAGGGGCTATGTACAGTTCAGCTGCTTACTCTTCATTGCAGGGGTCCTTCTTTGGCAGGGCCCTGGGCACTGGTCACTGACCTTCTGCGAGGCGCTGCAGCCTGAATAGAAGTAGGGCTGCTTGCAGGCACAACACTGCGTTCCAGCAAAGGGCTGCTTGTTTGCAGGGGGCTGTTGCTGTGATCTTTGGTGTCCTGCTTTGGCCGTGCACCTTGCATCAAACAAGCCATGGAGATCCGGGTCTGTGTCTCCTGCGTGGCTGTTGCAGGCCCGCTGCTCAGTTCTGCGGCTTGGGCCTGCGTTGGGGTAGTGCTGCGGCTACTGCTGACAGGGGAGACGCCGCACGCTGGCATAGTGCGGCGCCACTCCGGTTCTTCTGAGGCCGTCTCCTCCCGGGCCTCCCGCTCCTGCTGGTACTCCTGCACCACTCTCCGGCAGGTCAGCTCGTTTGGCAGTGCGGTTTCCTTGGGGCGCAGGGGCTTTTGCAGTCCCCTACTCTCTATGGGCGCTGCGTCCCAGTGCACTCCCGGGGATGTCGCTCCCAGGAGACTCACAGGGGGACTCGGTAGGGGGCCCACTAGCTGGTCGGGGTCCACCCCTCCCCAGGCTCCGTCTGCGGGGGTTTCGGGCAGGCCTCCGGTGCCCCACCGGGCATCTGCGGGGCTGGCGGGGAAGGCCTGCGGGACAGTGGAGGGACAGGGCGGTGGCGCCTGGTGGGTCGGTGGGTCCGGACGGGTCGGGGCTTCACATTGCTCACCCGGTCGCTGCTCCGCGGCCTCCATCCTGTGGCCCACACTCTCCGGCACCATCGGTGTTTGACTCCGCCGGTCCACCTCTGCTTGCAGGTTACGCAGTCTCCGAGCCAGGATTCGCATTTCCTCCCGGAGCAGGTCCAGCTCGGGATCCATCTTCCCGGTCCCTGGGGTACACTCCTGCAGCCTCTCTGCCATGCTGCCGACCTGGGGGACGCTTGCTGGATCACTGCTCGGGTGCTCGACCACGCCACTCGGCTTCTCCCTTTCCCTTCTCGGCGGCGGGGCCGGAGGCTGCACTTGCATCTGGCGCCAGACGGGCGCCCAGCCCATCACGGCCGGCATCACTCCGCTTGCGATAAGGTACATTTTCTTTATCTGCTGGTCTGGCATTTAGACTCTCTCTGCCAGTCGGCCAGCTTGTCTAGTCGCCATTGCTTCTTCTTCCGCCTTCTATGGCGGGCATCGCTTCGCGCTCTTTTCTTGGACAAGGGGGCGGGGCTTCTCTTCGCGCCCTTTCTTCTTACACGCCCCCCTTCTTCCCGCTCTCAGCAGCGCTAATGGCGGCGGTTTCTCAGTAAAGTACACAGTCTGTCACACGGTTCTTCAGGCGCACAGTACCCGGTGTGACCGGGCACGAAATCCTGTTCGTGACGCCAAAGTTGACTCGCCCACCCCAGGGCTATGGGACACCCGGTGCCATGCCGGACTAGTCCGGTGGTAGTCAGTGGTGGATGGGCCCGGCTCTGTGGCCCTGGTGGGTGTCAGTTGAATATGTGGCTTGCTTGTTAATGGTTGTGTTCGTGACGCCACCTGTGGTATGCGGCTATTAAGCCGCCGCTTCTGTGTGAGGCCACCGGGATGATGTTATGGCAGCAATGGTGGTACTGCTCCCCACAGGTGGAGCAATGCCCGGGGCACAGTTGGTGCTTGTGAATGTCTATGCAGCTGAAATAACAGAGACCACTTCAAGGGTGCAGTTCAAGTTCTTTACTCACAATTCTTGTCAGAGCTCTGTAGGACCCTTGGGCTGCTGGGACCACTGTCAGGGACCTCCGCCGTTTCTGGGTGATTCAGAGAGTAAAAGCCGGTACCCTTCTCTTAGTGTCTCTTTCTTCTGCTGTCTTCCTTAGCCTTGCCTTTGTTAGGATAAACCTGGCTTGGCCTCCACTACAGCCTCCAGGCTGGGGGGTCACCTGTCGGCTGATTACCCCTTTTCTGGACGTCTGCTATGGGTTCTGGCCCTGGGAGCTTACAACGTCCCTGGGCCTCGGTTTTTACTGTTTGGAGATTGTCTTTGCACTCCTCCAGTCTCTAGGGACCGTCCCCTGTCGCAGCTTAATCACTCCACCGATGTTAATGTGGAACAGGCCACCGCAGCCTGCAACTACCCGTGGCGCCTCTAGGCCCTCTCTTCGGTACCTATCAAGGACTGCTCGTGGTACCTCCAGGACTACCCGCGGCCCTGCGACTCCTGCTGTTCCTACGTGGTGTCACCTGGACCTCTGGGTCCCAGGGTCTTCACCAGGAAGCGTCTCCTTCTGTTTCTCTGCTCCTGTCTGACTTGGAGCTTTCTTTCCTTCTTTCTTTCTTTCCTTTCTTTCTCCTCCTTGCCTGCCTCCAGCAGGCCTCCTCCTCCCTCCTTTCTCTCGTTCTTGTTCTCCAACTACATGCTCACTCTCTCACTCCCTGAGGTAGACTGAAACTTGACCTTCCTATCTGTCTCTGCTCTCAGATGGCTCCTCCCACCCCCCAGTTGCCAAGCTGTAACCTATAGGAGCAGGGATGGGTCTTACGGCCCCTCCCAGCATGCAGCATGGGAGGGTTGTCTGCCACTTTCCCTGGTCCTAGTATGTGCCTAACAATGGGTGTAGTGTGGATTTACCAGGGGACCGGAGTTCACTCTCTTCCTCTCCCAGAATGGGGCATCACACCGCTGGTGGGGTGCAATGACCTGTGGCGACGGAAGCCT
>NC_134362.1:16532084-16640349 GCF_048569485.1 Anomaloglossus baeobatrachus
GACTCTCCCATTGATTTCCTATACGTATCATTCCACCAAACTGCAAGCAATAAACTGCAACCCTTTGAGCTAATTAATGAGCAAAAAATTAATTACAAAATCGCCCTCTCCGGGTCCGCATGGTAAATGTCTGTGTTCGGTTTGGTGCCAGATAAAATTAAAATCTGTCACAGTCCAGTTTTTTGTCAAAGCGGCAGCAGAAGACCGGAGAAAAGGGACCGAAAGCATGAAATAAGTTCTGCACGTTAAAGGGACCGGTCACAATAGCTTTATATACGAGGAACAGTGCACGGGGCCTGTCCCCCAGAACAATGGCACATTGTCTCCTGTAGACAGCCGATGTGCCAGGTATGAGATAAATCTAGAGTAAAATCCATATGTAAGTCAGTATGGAAATGCACTGGGGGGAGCCAATGCCCCAGGAGGGGGGAGTCAGTGCCCCAGGAAGGGGGGAGTCAGTGCCCCAGGAGGGGGGAGTCAGTGCCCCAGGAGGGGGGGAAGTCAGTGCCCCAGGAGGGGGGGAAGTCAGTGCCCCAGGAGGGGGGAAGTCAGTGCCCCAGGAGGGGGGGAAGTCAGTGCCCCAGGAGGGGGGGAAGTCAGTGCCCCAGGAGGGGGGAGCCAGTGCCCCAGGAGGGGGGGAAGTCAGTGTCCCAGGAGGGGGGGAAGTCAGTGTCCCAGGAGGGGGGAGTCAGTGCCCCAGGAGGGGGGAGTCAGTGCCCCAGGAGGGGGGGAGTCAGTGTCCCAGGAAGGGGGAGTCAGTGTCCCAGGAGGGGGGAGTCAGTGCCCCAGGAAGGGGGAGTCAGTGCCCCAGGAAGGGGGAGTCAGTGTCCCAGGAGGGGGGAGTCAGTGTCCCAGGAGGGGGGAGTCCGTGCCCCAGGAGGGGGGGAGTCAGTGCCCCAGGAGGGGGGGAGTCAGTGCCCCAGGAGGGGGGAGTCAGTGCCCCAGGAGGGGGGGAGTCAGTGTCCCAGGAGGGGGAAGTCAGTGTCCCAGGAGGGGGGAGTCAGTGCCCCAGGAGGGGGGGAAGTCAGTGTCCCAGGAGGGGGAAGTCAGTGTCCCAGGAGGGGGGGAAGTCAGTGTCCCAGGAGGGGGGAGCCAGTGCCCCAGGAGGGGGGAGTCAGTGCCCCAGGAGGGGGGGAGCCAGTGCCCCAGGAAGGGGGAGTCAGTGTCCCAGGAGGGGGGAGTCAGTGCCCCAGGAGGGGGGAGTCAGTGCCCCAGGAGGGGGGAGTCAGTGCCCCAGGAGGGGGGGGAGTCAGTGTCCCAGGAGGGGGAAGTCAGTGTCCCAGGAGGGGGGAGTCAGTGCCCCAGGAGGGGGGGAGTCAGTGTCCCAGGAGGGGGAAGTCAGTGCCCCAGGAGGGGGGAGTCAGTGCCCCAGGAGGGGGGAAGTCAGTGTCCCAGGAGGGGGGAGTCAGTGCCCCAGGAGGGGGGGAGTCAGTGCCCCAGGAGGGGGGGAGTCAGTGTCCCAGGAGGGGGAAGTCAGTGTCCCAGGAGGGGGGGAAGTCAGTGTCCCAGGAGGGGGAAGTCAGTGTCCCAGGAGGGGGGGGAAGTCAGTGTCCCAGGAGGGGGGAGTCAGTGCCCCAAGAGGGAGGAGTCAGTGTCCCAGGAGGGGGAAGTCAGTGTCCCAGGAGGGGGAAGTCAGTGTCCCAGGAGGGGGAAGTCAGTGCGCCGGTGGGGGTCACTGCACTGGGTGATGCTTGTGCAGTGGAGGGAGGTGTCAATATACTGGGGGGGGGGGGGTTGGGATGTCAGCGCTCTAGGTGGTGTTGGTGCACTAGAGAGGTGTCAATATACTGGGGGGGTTGGGATGTCAGCGCTCTAGGTGGTGTTGGTGCACTGGAGAGGTGTCAATATACTGGGGGGGGTTGGGATGTCAGCGCTCTAGGTGGTGTTGGTGCACTGGAGAGGGGTCAATATACCGGGGGGGGGGGGGGGGGAGTGTTGGGATGTCAGCGCTCTAGGTGGTGTTGGTGCACTGGAGAGGTGTCAATATACTGGGGGGGGTTGGGATGTCAGCGCTCTAGGTGGTGTTGGTGCACTGGAGAGGGTTCAATATACCGGGGGGGGGGGGGGTTGGGATGTCAGCGCTCTAGGTGGTGTTGGTGCACTGAAGAGGGGTGGGGGGTGTCAATGCACATTCACCCTGATTTGCATATGGCTCTTAATCCATATAACTCATAACTGGCACATTAGATCCCCACAAAAAAAAAAGACAAAGAAAAACAAATTATACAGCTGCCCCACTACCCCCTTCCAGGTTCCCTTTAATAATAGTTTATTGCTTGATAATATAAAAGTTATTAATCAGGTGACAAGATTATAGCAACAGTGAAGGGAAACAGATTCAGGCATTTTTTGATGCTTTGAACATAAATAATTATTGTAATTCTTGAAATACGTAACAGTACAGAATAATGTACACGGTGACTGCACCAGCAGAATAGTGAGTGCAGCTCTGGAGGATAATACAGGAGGTAACTCAGGATCAGTAATGTAATGTATGTACACAGTGACTGCACCAGCAGAATAGTGAGTGCAGCTCTGGAGGATAATACAGGAGGTAACTCAGGATCAGTAATGTAATGTATGTACACAGTGACTGCACCAGCAGAATAGTGAGTGCAGCTCTGGAGTATAATACAGGAGGTAACTCGGGATCTGTAATGTAATGTATGTACACAGTGACTGCACCAGCAGAATAGTGAGTGCAGCTCTGGAGTATAATACAGGAGGTAACTCGGGATCTGTAATGTAATGTATGTACACAGTGACTGCACCAGCAGAATAGTGAGTGCAGCTCTGGAGTATAATACAGGAGGTAACTCAGGATCAGTAATGTATGTACACAGTGACTGCTCCAGCAGAATAGTGAGTGCAGCTCTGGAATATAATACAGGAGGTAACTCAGGATCAGTAATGTATGTACACAGTGACTGCACCAGCAGAATAGTGAGTGCAGCTCTGGAGTATAATACAGGAGGTAACTCAGGATCAGTAATGTATGTACACAGTGACTGCACCAGCAGAATAGTGAGTGCAGCTCTGGGGTATAATACAGGATCAGAACAGGATCACTAATGTAATGTACAGTTGAAACTAGAAGTTTCCCTCCTCTCTCTCTACAGACACATCTGCACGTTTTTCCTCACAATCTGATATGAAATCAGAATAAACCTTTGCCATTTTAGGTCAATTAGGAGCCAAAATTATTATTTCAATTTGCCAAATGCAGAATAATGAGGGAAAGAGAGAGAAAATGTTTTCAGGCATTTTTATTACTTTCTGCAAAGTTAAAAGTTTCCCTCCATTAGTATTTGGTACCATTGCTCTTACATTGTATGACTTCGGTGAAATGTTTTGGATCCTTCCAGAAGCTTCTCACAATAGTTGGAGGAATTTGGGTCGATTCCTCCTGACAGATCTGGTGTAGCTGAGCCATGTTTGTAGGTCGCCGCTCGCACCGGCCTTATCAGCTTTGCCCATACATTTTTCATACTATTGAGATCAGGGCTTTGTGATGGCCACTCCAAAACACTGACTTTGTTATCCTTAAGCCACTTTGTTACCAGTTTGGCAGTAGGTTCCGGTCATTGTACATTTGTAAGACCCATTTCCGCCCAAGCTTTAAGTTCCTGGCTGATGTCTTGAGATGTTCTTCAATATTGCCACATACCGTAATCTTCTATCCTCATGCCACCCATTTTGTGAAGTGCACCAGTTCCTCCTGCAGCAAAACCACCCCATAACATGATGCTGCCGCCCCATTGTTTCACAGTTAGGATGGTGTTCTTAGGCTTAATCCAAAGATAACAATAGACAATATAGCAAAAAAGTTCAATTTTAGTTTCGTCAGACCACAGGATGTCTCAAAAAACTAAGCTCTTTGTTCCTGTGTGCATTTGTAACATTAATCTGACTTTTTCTGTTTCTTTTGGAGTAATGGCTTCTTCCTGGCAGAGTGGCTTTCAGCCCATGTTGATACAGTACTCGTTTCACTGTGGATAATGACACAATCTTACCAGCTTCCGCCAGCATCTTCACAAGGTCTTTTGCTTTTGTTCTTGGATTGATATGCACATGTCTGACCAAAGCACGTTCATCTCTGGTACACAGAGCCCGTCTCCTTCCTGAGCAGTGTGATGGCCGGATATTTCCATTTTGCTTGTACTTGTGTATAATTTTTTGTATAGATAAATGAGGCACCTCCAGGTATCTGGAGATTTTAAGCAAGGATGAACCAGACTTGTGCAAGTCCACAATTCTCTTCCTGAGATCTTAGCTGATTTATTTTCGCTTTCCCATGATGCTACTCAAAGAAGCAGTGTGTTTCAGGTGCGCATTACAATACACCCACAGGTGTGTCTCTAGTTAACTCAGATGTTGCCAATAAACCTATCAGAAGCTTCCAAATACATGAGATCATCATATGGGCTGCCCCAGATTGTTTAAAAGGCATAGTACTGTAAGGGGTACTTTGCACGCTGCGACATCGCTACCCGATGCTAGCGATGCCGAGCGCGATAGTACCCACCCCCGTCGCACATGCAATATCTTGTGATAGCTGCTGTAGCGAACATCATCGCTACGGCAGCTTCACACGCACTTACCTGCCCTGCGACGTCGCTCTGGCCGGCGACCCGCCTCCTTCCTAAGGGAGGGTTCTGCGGCATCACAGCGATGTCACACGGCAGGCGGCCAATAGAAGTGGAGAGGCGGGGAGGAGCGGGACGTAAACATCCCGCCCACCTCCGTCCTTCCGCATTGGCGGTGGACGCAGGTAAGGTGATGTTCCTCACTCCTGCGGCTTCATACACAGCGATGTCTGCTGCCGCAGGAACGAGGAACAACATCGTATCTCCTATTGGTGCGACATTATGAAAATGACCGACGCTACACAGATCACCGATTTACGACGCTTTTGCAATCGTTTATCGGTGCATCTAGGCTTTACACGTTGCGACGTCGTTACCGGTGCCGGATGTGCGTCACTTTCGATTTGACCCCGACGATATCGCAGTAGTGATGTCGCAGCGTGCAAAGTACCCCTTAGTGTATGTAAACTTTTCACTTTGCAGAAAGTAATAAAAATGCCTGAAAACATTCTCTCTCTCTCTCTCATTATTCTGGTATTTGGCAAATATAAATAATTTTGGTTCCTAATTGACCAAAACCAGGAAAGGTTTACTCTGATTTCATGGAAGATAGTGAGAAAAACCTGCAGGTGTGTCTGTATGGAGAGCGGAGGGAAAAACCTGCAGATGTGTCTGTATGGAGAGCGGAGGGAAAAACCTGCAGGTGTGTCTGTATGGAAAGTGGAGGGAAAACCTGCAGATGTGTCTGTATGGAGAGTGTAGGGAAAAACCTGCAGATGTGTTTGTATAGAGAGCGGAGGGAATAACATGCAGATGTGTATTTATAGAGAGCGAAGGGGAAAACCTGCAGATGTGTCTGTATAGAGAGCGGAGGAGAAAACCTGCAGATGTGTCTGTATAGAGTGTGGAGGGGAAACCTGCAGATGTGTCTGTATGGAAAGTGGAGGGGAAAACCTGCAGATGTGTCTGTATGGAAAGTGGAGGGGAAAACCTGCAGATGTGTCTGTATAGAGAGCGGAGGGAATAACCTGCAGATGTGCATTTATAGAGAGCGAAGGGGAAAACCTGCAGATGTGTCTGTATAGAGAGCGGAGGAGAAAACCTGCAGATGTGTCTGTATAGAGTGTGGAGGGGAAACCTGCAGATGTGTCTGTATAGAGAGCGGAGGGGAAAACCTGCAGATGTGTCTGTATAGAGAGCAGAGGGGAAAACCTGCAGATGTGTCTGTATAGAGAGCGGAGGGGAAACCTGCAGATGTGTCTGTATAGAGAGCGGAGGGGAAACCTGCAGATGTGTCTGTATAGAGAGCGGAGGGGAAAACCTGCAGATGTGTCTGTATAGAGAGTGGAGGGAAAACCTGCAGATGTGTCTGTATAGAGAGCGAAGGGGAAAACCTGCAGATGTGTCTGTATAGAGAGCGAAGGGGAAAACCTGCAGATGTGTCTGTATAGAGAGCGGAGGGGAAAACCTGCAGATGTGTCTCTATAGAGAGCGGAGGAGAAAACCTGCAGATGTGTCTGTATAGAGAGTAGGTGGAAACTTCTGGTTTCAATTGTATGTACACAATGACTCCACCAGCAGAATAGTGAATGCAGCTCTGGAGCATAATACAGGACGTGATTCAGAATTGAAGGGTACCAGGTAATAGGACTTTGGACTCCAATACAGCTGCATGAGAACAGAACGACTGTTAATACGACCATTCTGCCTTCACACAGTTTGCATACCGTTTGTCAACTAATCGGTGTCATAATTACACAGGTCAATGATCAGGAAGCAGCGCTTGTGTTAACGCTTGTTCAGCGAATTATCAGATATGCAAAAGCTTTGAGAAAGGGCAAGAGCTAAACGGTTCTCAAGTCAAGGTAAATTGACAGAAACATTTCCTTTATTTTGGAACATAAGAATTCCACAAGAGCAAAAACAAGTTTAGTAAATGATTGCAAATCTGCCCTCACAGCAGTTTTCTTTTCTTTAGGAATTGTTAAAAAAACGAATGCCGAATGGATAGACAAAGTGGACGCATACGGACGTAAAACGAAACGCAAGTAAAATATTGAGTTGGGTATTTAAGAGGATAATCAGAGCGTTTCTGCACTGAAAAATGCATTTGAAAAAGCAAAGTCAAATCTGCACCAAAAACAAACCAAAAGAAGGGAAAAACACAAATAAAATGCAGAAAAAAACAATAATCAGAGCAGTTGCAGAATTTGATGCAGAAACTTAGAGAACAAACAGTGGAAAAAAGCTAAGTTTTTGCTCGTGGGGACGTGGCCTGAGGGGTGTGATCACACAGGGAGCACTAACAGGCACATATAGAAGTATAACAAAACCCACGGACACGCAACAGAGAATGTCTGTAGTGTAAATAGACTGGCGCTGTGGATGTAGCTCCTCAGTGGGTACAGATTGTACCGCGAAGTGGGCACCAATTCAGAAATATTTTGATGACACCTGCAGTGGTTTTGCTGCAGGAGGTACACAGCGCAGATGACCTGTGGGAATAAACCCTTAGGCCCAGTGCCCACGCTGTGTAGTTTTGATGCGTATTTTCAGAAATCTGCAGCAAAATCTGCATGTCCATTGTGAAGCCAGCAAAGTCTGAGAATTCAGAAGTGCCGTGCCCACGTTGCTTATTTTTCTCTAGCTGATTTGGTGCAGATTTGGTGCAGAAAAAATAAGAAATCTGCACCAAATACGTAAGGCAAAAATACTCAACGTGGACACAGCACTTCTGAATTCTCATAGACTTTGCTGTTTTCTCAATAGACATGCAGATTTTGCTGCAGATTTCTGAAAATCTGCGTCAAAATGCGCCACGTGGGCACAGGGCTTAAGAATAATGGCTATGCAAAAAACAGTACCTGTGCAAAAAAAAAAAAAGCAGAACCTGTGCAAAAAAAGCAGCACCTGTGCAAAAAAAGCAGCACCTGTGCAAAAAAAAGCAGCACCTGTGCAAAAAGCAGCAACTGGGCAAAAAAGCAGCAACTGGACAAAAAAAAAAGCAGCATCTGTGCAAAAAGCTGCATCCAATTTTGAGCAATACATGCACCAGGTGCATGGTCACCAATTTAAATGTTTTTGCACATTTCCTTCAGCAGGGCTAATGGACATTTACAGGATAAGCGAGGAGGTTTCTGTTTATTTTTTTCTGGCTAAAAAAAAAACGTTTCTGTGTATTGAGTTTTTTTCTGCTTTTACTTCATTGGCCAAATTTGGATCTTTTTTTTTCCCAGCAGAAACACTAAGAAGTGGCATGCTGCTTAATCAAGGTTTTTTCCACTGAAATCAATAAGAAACTTATTCAAAAAGTAATTGAAGCTTTTTTTGATGAATTTTTGAAACCGAAAACACTTCAGGCTTTTTTTTTTGTTTTACATTGTTTTTATTGATGGAGCTTAATTTTTCTGCTTTAATTAATCAGTAATCAAATCTGGAGTGTTTCTCAAGCGGAAACCTCTCCAGAATTGCCAGGCTTCTTTTTCCAAGCCACAAAGAGGGTTCTCCCATTGAAATTCATAGTAGACTTAGGGAAGAGTCACACGGCTGTATAAATTAGAGGGGATCGCAACGCAATGCTTGGACTGACTGGTGGTTGTGCCAACCTGAGCAAGATGGCTACATAGAGATACATGAAGCTGTCGCACAGGGGTTGAGAGAGCCGCCAGCCAATCCAAGCATTGCGTTGTGTTGCGATCCCCATCTGATTTATACGGCCGTGTGACTTTTCCTTTATTCCAAGAGTTTATGAACCAGTTTTCTTCATGTGGATTTTGCAGCAGAATCTGCTTTAAGATCTAAGTAAGCTTACGAGCAAGGCCCTCACTCCTCCTGGTATCTTGTTATTTTGTATTGTCTCATATTGTCTGTACATGTTCCCTCTGAATTGTAAAGCGCTGCGGAATATGTTGGCGCTATAAAAATAAAAATTATTATAAGTAAAAAAACTCAGTGTGACCATATTCTAAAAACTCATCAAAAACGAAGTAAAAAAATCATTAGAACAATGTAAAACAAACCCCACGGTCTTACAAAACTATGCCAAAAAAACTTATTTTTTTGGAAGCATTTTTTTAATGTGGGGTTTTCAGCTTAGTTGACCACAACCTAACGATATTTTCATGGAATACATTTCTGCTGCGTTTTTCTTTCAGAATTTTGTAAAATTGTGGTCAAAATAGTGGCATTTTTACGCTGAGTATTTGGTTGACATTTCTGCACCAAATCTGCATCTCTTAGCAGAAGAAACGTGCGTTTTTGACGAGTGTTCGGTGCATTTTTTTCCATGCATTTTCTATGAATTCTGGGGTGGAATAACACTGCAAAAACAAAAACCCTGAAAAAATTGACATGCTGCAGATTTATTTCTGCACCAAATCTGCAAGGGAAAAAAAGCAACATGTGCACAAAACTTCAGGATATTCATTGACTTTGCTGCAATAAGGATTTGCAAAACTGCATTAAAGATTGCATAAAAAAAACACGATAAAAACGCACTGTGTGCACAGTCTTACTTGATTTTTGAGGTTACAGAAGATAAATACATTTTTGCAGCAGTAATATTCAGGGCGATTGCATCATTTTAATATAAAAACAGCTCTCCAAGACAAAAGAAGTTGATCTCCAGCTTCCATACACTAAAAATGACTGCGTTTTCTCGCCTTGGTTGCCGTTTGTTTTTGGTCCTTGATATCTTGGCTTTATAAAAGGTGCATATATTTTAATATGCACTAGTGAAATAAGTGTTTTCCATTCACAAGCTGCATGAAAGTCTATTGATCTGTATGTCATCTATACGTCATTCATGCTGCGTCCGTTTTTCACTGTCACCGACTCGTGTAGTTTAATTTCCTCCTGATCACACCGCGCATCCGTCCTGATCTGTGATCCCGTGTCATGTACCACCCTCTCACCAGACGTAGAATACAATGGATCAGCCATTAGTTTTGTTCGGAGCGTTACTTTTATATGACAACTTAACAGCAGACTTAGGTGCTGCTTTCTTCCCCTCCAAAAAGCCTCCCCGTTTATTTATGGTTTCAGTCAATGTACACCAAAAAAATAAATGAATGACCTCAGCGATCAGCAATGAGGTCACCAAAGGACGCACGACCACAACAATGAAGGCTGAAGTGACCCCCCCCCTCCCCTCCCCCCCTCGCTCTCTGCTCTTTCGGCAAAAGACACATTTTGCCATAAAATCTGCCCTAATTCTTTACATTTCCAAGCCCCGTTCAGATAAGACCCTTGCAGAACGCCATTGTCTTTCCGCGGCCTATAATTACGTACCAAAGCCTTTAATTACCAAAAGGGAAGTGATGCATGAGGCTGCGGATTAAAGGCGCACCCCCTCGATTTCTCAAACCGAGAGACTTGAATTGCAAAAATCAGGGGAAAAAAAATTAAAAAAAAAAGACAAAGCATTAAAAAAATACTCAAAAACTATACAGAATTCTAAAAAGAAAGGAAATGCAAATTTTAGTTTGTTACCAAATGCACGTTTTTGGGTTTAATTTACTAATGCAAAAAGCAAACAAACCCCACATCAGTACTCGACACCTGCTTGCTGCACTTCTGCATGACTTGCTGAGACTTGCAGTTCTACCAAAGCAAAACAATCAAACAGGAATAGATGTTTGCTGGCCACCATTAACCCACGAGAGACATTTAGCAGAGGTTTTGGGAGTCGGGCAGAACCCCAAACCATGTGCAGGTCCCAAAAAAGAACCATTGATTAGCACAGACCCTCCCCAGTGCTGGTGCATCCGCATGTACTGCTCCATATCAGGCTTTGCACTACCTGAGTGTGCACCGACAATGAAAGCATCAGACATATCATTTCTATAACCTATTTACCCAATCTCCAGAGCTGGTGACAGCTGACTGTCTGCTCCGTTCATTATAAATAGGGATTTCATTCATGCGAGGAAAATAGGGAGTCATCTAACTAGCAAACACGAAAGGTGCAAAACAAAAACACCACAGCAAAAAAAAAGGTTCTGGAACTAAATATATAGCATCTATGTGCAAAAATAGCAAAAAAAAACCTTGCAAAATTAGTAGAAAAAAAAGGTTCTGAAACTATACATAACATCTATGTGCAAAAATAGCAGAAAAATAAAAAATTGCAAAATTAATAGAAAAAAAAGGTTCTGAAACTAAACGTATAACATCTATGTGCAAAAATAGCAAAAAAACCCTTGCAAAATTAATAGAAAAAAAAGGTTATGAAACTAAACATATAACATCTATGTGCAAAAATAGCAAAAAAAAATCCTGCAAAATTAATAGAAAAAAAAAGGTTATAAAACTAAACATATAACATCTAGGTACAAAAATAACAAAAAAAAATCCTGCAAAATTAATAGAAAAAAAAGGCTATAAAACTAAACATATAACATCTATGTGCAAAAATAGCAAAAAAAAAAAACCTTGCAAAATGAATAGAAAAAAAAAGGTTATGAAACTAAACATATAACATCAATGTGCAAAAATAGCAAAACAAAATCCTGCAAAATTAATAGAAAAAAAAAAAGGTTATGAAACTAAACATATAACATATGTGCAAAAATAGCAAAAAAATTCTGCAAAATTAATAGAAAAAAAATGTTATGTAACTAAACATATAACATCTATGTGCAAAAATAGCAAAAAAAAAACCTTGCAAAATTAATAGAAAAAAAAATAAAAAAAAAAACTATAAAAAAAACCCTATAAATCAATTTCCCTTTCACATCTTCCACTGGGGATGGTGTACAAACATACATCAAACACAGACACGTCCTACAGTACCTCCAAAATGCACTTTCTTCTTGAATTTGGAACTGTCTGCCATAGTTTCCAGGCTAGATGTGACCATCTCACACGGAGATGTCCGGACCACGCATTCCGAGGGATCCCCTCTTCCCTGCCGCTCCTCACATCACTTCATCAATTATATTCCCACATTCTGCTGATTAAACTTTGTAAGTCCTGTAAAATCCACACGGGCAAAAAATAAAAGGGCTTGTGTTCCTTTTGGGTCTTTTTTTTTTGTTTGTTTTTCTCTTGTTTTTTTGTTGCAAAAATAGAATAAAAAAAAATACAAAAAAATACAAAAATGAACAATGCTAAAAAGTCAGCAGAGCACATGAGGTGCAAGATTCCTTTTTTGTTTGTTTTTTTTCGTTTTTTTTTAGGGACAGGAAGGGGAATAAAGAGCCACGGAAGGAGGAATGTGTTATTTTACACAAGTTGTAAGCTCAGAATAAGGACCACATCTCTCTGTGCCCACACTCTAGCAACGGGTTCTTTCTCTGCTGTGTGTTACCATGGAAATGCATCAGTCACTAATCGAAATAAGTGCGGGTGAAGGACGCCTGAAAACCTGGAGCAATTACGCATGCCATTAGAGAGGATAAGAAAATGATTCAATCCCTCTATTAGTTACATGGCGGAGCCAGCACTTTGTTGTATATATCTATCTTTTTATTGTTATTATTTACAAACACACAATGATCAATACAAATATTTATTTCTGGACCCTGCATTTGTTGTTTGCCTTTTCTTTGGTCGGGATAACTGTCACCAAACTGAAGCGTTGAAGAATTATTTCTGTCCATTTCAAATCATGACCCAAAGTGGACACCAGATGAGCGGGCGCGATGCCTAGAAACCTGCTCCTCCGCCTGACCCGGCCGCTCAGTGTGCAGCGCGGGGATACAACCGCCGAAACCAGCGTACAATGCCTGGAAAGTATTGTGTACGGGTCCGGATAATCAGAAGAGAACCCATGCACTATACTTGCGTACGAGTACATACAGTAAACCAGAAGTTTCCATCCGCTCCCTATAAAGACACATCTGCAAGGTTTTCCTCACTATCTGGCATTTGCAAAATAAGCTGCCAGCAGCACATCTTGATGATTTGCTTCTCACATGCATTCAGAGTGGCAGACCATTCATCAGACAACCATAAGTTTCCCTGCACTCTCTATACAGACACATCTGCAGGCTTTTTCCTCCACTCTCTATCAAGACACTTCTGCAGGTTTTTTCCTCCACTCTCTATAAAGACACATCTGCAGGTTTTTTACTCCACTCTTTATAAAGACATCTACAGGTTTTTCCCTGCCATCTCTATAAAGACACATCTGCAGGTTTTTGCCTGCCATCTCTATAAAGACACATCTGCAGGTTAATCCCTCCACTCTCTATAAAGACACATCTGCAGGTTTTTTACTCCACTCTTTATAAAGACATCTACAGGTTTTTCCCTGCCATCTCTATAAAGACACATCTGCAGGTTATTCCCTCCACTCTCTATAAAGACATCTGCAGGTTTTTCCCTCCGCTCTCTATACAGACACATCTGCAGGTTTTTCCCTCCGCTGTCTATACAGATACATCAGGAGGTTTTTCCCTCCGCTCTCTATACAGACATATCTGCAGGTTTTTCCCTCTGCTCTCTATACAGACACATCTGCAGGATTTCCCTTCGCTACTTATATACAGACACATCTGCAGGTTTTTCCCTTCGCTGTCTATACAGATACATCAGGAGGTTTTTCCCTCCGCTCTCTATACAGACATATCTGCAGGTTTTTCCCTCCGCTCTCTATACAGACATATCTGCAGGTTTTCCCCTCCGCTCTTTATAAAAACACATCTGCAGGTTCTTCCCTCCGCTATCTATATACAGACACATCTTCAGGTTTTTCTCACTATCTGACATAAAATCAGAATAAACCTTTTCCGTTTTAGGTCAACCAAAATTATTTCTATTTGCCACATGTCAGAATAATGAGAAAGATAGAGAGAGAGAGAGAGGTTTAACACTAGAACTACTGGACTCGTGACACCTATATAGAAATACATGGTGCATAGTAGTCAAAATGACTACCTCAGTAGTTCTAGTGTTAAGGCATTTTTATTAATTTCTGCAAAGTGAAAAGTTTACATACACTAAGAGTACTGTGCCTTTAAACAATATGGGACCGCCCATATGATGATGTCATGTCTTTGGAAGCTTCTGATAGGTTTATTGCCAACATCTGAGTTAATTAGAGACGCACCTGTGGATATATTTTAATGCACACCTGAAACACACTTGTTCTTTGTGATCATCATCAAAGTCAAAAGAAATCAGCTAAGATCTCAGGAAGAGAATTGTGGACTTGCACAAGCCTGCGAGCGAGAAAGGTTTATTCTGATTTCATGACATATAGTGAGAACAACATGCAGTTGTGTCTTTATAGACAGTGTATGTAAACCTCTGGTTCAACTGTAATAATAATATATACACACTACATTTCTGCCACAAGTAGCTCCGTCAGAACCTCCGAAGAACGGGATTTGGACGTGTCCAAACCTTTTGCACTGCAACTTTACGCTCTGGCTAAATCTATCTTTGAAGTCAAAATTAAAGGGAATCTGTCACCAGCTTTTGCTCCCCCATCTGAGAGCAGCATAATGTAGAGACAGAGACCCTGATTCCAGCAATGTGTCACTTACTGAGCTGTTTGGTGTCATTTTGATAAAATCAATGTTTTCTCTGCTGCGGATCTAGCAGTTATACAGAGCTCATGAATATGCTGGACTACCTGCAGCATGTCAAGTAGTCCTGTGATGATAATCTCCTACTGATTAAACTGTGATTTTATCAAAACTACACTAAGTGACACATCGCTGGAATCAGGGTCTATGCCCGTACGTTATGCTGCTATCAGATTAGGTGGCAAAAAACAGGTGACAGATTCCCTTTAATAGCATAGTCAATAGTGCTAATTTTGACAGACTTCAAAGATGGATACAGCCAAAACCAAAAGTTGCTTTGCTCTATCCCTTCCCCTGTCTATTAAAAGGACCCCTTAACTTCCCCTCTCTTCTTCTCACTCCTTTCCCGCCCCCCAAGGAAAGGTGATTAACAGAAAATGGGATGTTGTTGATATTTGCTTATTGCTTTAAAAAAAAAAAAAAAAAATAATAATAAAAAAAAAAAATAAATAATAATAATAATAATAATAATAATAATAATAAATTAAATTAAATATTTTGAGCTCAGATGGAAACTTTAATGTGACCAAAGACAGATTCTAGCACACAGGTCGGTGCAATGGTGGAGATGCAATGAAAACAAAAAGTTTACTGCTACTTAATAATTTGCGACCTGTTGTAGCCCCTGATGAGTACCGATGACCCATGGAGGCCCAAGTCCTGAGAACTCCACTGACGGCTCAAATCAAGGGGCAGAAGCGCTCGGCTTACCCTCGAGTGAGTGCAGATTGATGTACGAGCGCGATAGACACTCCACTCACTGTTCTGGAAAAATCTGCATCAAATTGTGCAAAAATGCTGAAGATTGCAAAAGATTAAATGCACGGTATAAATCTGCAGCATAAATTGACATGCTGCAAACAACTATTCCACCGCGCTGATACATTTACGCAGGTCTTAAAACTTCACTACTAAAGTCACACAGATCCTTGGGAGGAAACAAAATTCACTGAAATGATCAATGTCTTCCCCTTGTTGCAATCACGCCAATAATTCCTCATGGTTGACAGAGATGTCCGTGCACTCTTGTGATTAGAATAAGACTAAGCGGTTTCTGAATGCAAATGAGTAACACTAGAAACAAACGCGGCCTTGCCCGGCGTCGTCCATCTTCGGACGGGTTTACTTCACATGCATTTCAATAGAGTAACTTCTACCAAGGTGGCGGCTTTATATGCCGGGCGCAGAGCCACTGTTCAGCTCAGAAAGTCACAAGAACACAGCAAATTCTGCAGGAGAAAAGGGCAGACGTCTGTGCGGAGCCAAAGAACCGCAGCTTTCCAGGATTGAAGTAGCCAGTTATTACAATGTGGTTTTTTTTATTTTCATAAGATTTAAGTTCTACCATGTTCTTTTTCTGCATTAATAAAAAGTATAATTTCATCTTCATGGATGATATGCTGCAGCTCATCGAGGTCACATCATTAGGGAACGGCTGCTGGAGACTGGGGGACCTCAAATGGAGAAACAGGGACTTTCTCCAGACCTGAATACCATAGAAAACCTATGGATCAGCTGAGTCGCCATAAAGAGGCCGTAATTCTGTACCCCAGACTCTCAATGACCTGAGGGACACCCTTCAAGAAGAGTGGGATGCCATGCCTCCAATGACAATACCTCCACTTGTGACCAGCAGGAGGCGTCGTTGTCAGCTGGAACTGATGGTTCAGGCCACATGACACGTTACTGAGACACTGACATTTTTGGGGGTGGAGGGGTGTACCCACACTGGTGTCAGCTTTTGTTTCAATAAACTGTTTGAGATGAAGAAATCACCATTCCATGCTGAGACTTAAATGCCCGACTGTCATAATAAGATATCACTGTAGGGTGATCTTTTTATGCTTTACAGAAATTTTACCCAAAAACCAAATACCCCTAAATTTTTGTGTGTACTCTATAAGCAGAGATTCCACATATTATGCTCTACAACAAACGTGAATATCTCTGTAAAAAAAGCGACAGAGCAAAACGGAAAAGGAATTTTTAGGGCTGGTCAACGGTGATCTGGTTCCAAGAAAGACCTCTCCCCGAGGTCCCCAACCAACAAAACTACAGAAAGCACAAATCTGTCTAAGGCCCCCTTCACACGCACGTGTCTCTGGTATGTGCTAGGTCCGTGCCCGCATGTACCGGAGACACGGGCACACGTAAACCCATTAAAATCAATGGGTTTATGTGCACGCACGTGTTTAGCCATTGGCCCGTGCCTCTGCGTGGAGCACACGTGAGCCCGTGTGCTCCACACGGATGCATGTCCGTTTTTCTCCGGCAGCGTGGGTGTCACGCGGACCGCACACGTACCACATGGATGTAGTGTGGATGCGGTCCCACGTGACACGCGCCGGAGAAACACACGTGTAATTTTAAAAATAAAAAAACACATACACACCCCCACCAGCCCTGCAGTCTCTGCCGCGGCTGTCACCTGCATCCGTCCCCCAGTGAATTTGAACAACGCATCTTCTTAACTGGGGGCCGGAAGCAGCGTCAGCGGGGCGTGGCCTGTGCCTGTGCCGGACAATGTCAGACAGCACCACAGACAGCTCCGGAAGAATCAGGTAAGGCGGGGCTTTCCTTTCTCCGTGTGTTATTACATATAACACACGGAGAACACATGTAATGCCATAAACATGGCACACGGAGGGGAAAACGCACCTTTGACACGTCCGTGAAACACGTGCGTGATTTTCACGGACGTGTGAAGAGGGCCTAAAGAAGAAACTGAGACACAAAAAGTAAATAGAAAAGAGAAGTAATAGGGGAAAGAAAGAGTAGAAAGAGAGGAGGGGGGCTAGGAGGGGGGCTAGGAGGGGGAGGGGGGAACCAGTACGCCCACTCAAGAGTTCCCAACCATCTTTCTGAATTCTGAGGATTCTAAGAACATGATCCACGAACCCAATCACTTGGTACTTAAATAGTTGAACAACCTGGTATTTTATTTAGTAAACTTGACCAGATACAGCACAGACCTTCATCAGTGTGCAGTGAAGACGGTCTGCTCAGCTTGTGAGTGACAGCAGTGCTGGTGTAGAGCGCGGTGTCCACACTTCTGCCCCCTTTATCTACACCAGCGCTACATTCACTCACAAGCTGAGCAGACCGTCTACCCTGCACACTGATGAAGATCTATGTTAGACTGAAACGTCTTTGCTGTATCTGGTCAAGCTTACTCAATAAAATATTCCCTGCCGAAGGTATCCACACCGAAACGCGCACGTCGGGTTTCTGGCGCCATTCTAGTGGTTGGGAAACATGCAGACAGGTTGGTTCTTTGTTTTACACTTATATGTATCTTTATGATTTCATTGGTATATCATTTGTAATATATTTATATGGACCACTAGTATACTAAACAATATGATATTTTTGTGTCCCCCGTCCTGCTGGTCTGAGGCGTCCTTCTCCTAGTGTACTCATTGTTATGGTTTGCCAAATTCTTTTTTAATATATTTTTATTACTATCTGGATATTTAATAATTTTTTTTTTGGTTTGAGATAGTCAATAAAATTCCAGTTTAACTATTTGAGTGCCAAGTGTTTGCTCTTTAATATTATTAACCTAACCTTAGAATTGGTCAGTAAAATCAGATAAGTGGTGGTCTGACCTCAGACTCCCCCACCGATCAGCTAATAAGGGATTAGAGGCGGCACAGCTCAGAATTCTGGAGTGACAAAGACTGGTAGTGCCGCTCTCTCCCATACAAGTTAATAGCATACATAATAGATCTTTTTATTTTCAAAACATTTAGAAATATTTACATTTTAACTAGGGATGATCGAATACCTCAAATATTCGGCTTCGACAATATTTGCCGAATAGGTCGCCACTATTCGCGAATATTCGATGCGCAATGTAAGTCTATGGCAATCCCGAATAACAACTATTTGGAACTATTCGGGCTTCCCGTAGACTTACATTGCGCATTGAATATTCGCATAGCGGCCACCTATTCGTCGGATATTTGAGAAGCCGAATATTTGAGGTATTTGATCATCCCTAATTATAACCCTTTTGTAGCTGCATTATAGGGAGTATGTCAGTACAAAATGACTGTTCAAACCAATCCCATGCTTTCGGCGCCATCTTAGAGTGTGCCTTTCCAGCTAATTGTTCTGCATCTCTCTCCGGCCCCTCTTCCTTGATTGACAGCTCTGACTTTAGCAGAGCACGAGATATGGTAGATGGAAAAAGTAGATTGGAAGGAGCACTGAATTGTTCATCCAGACCAAGGCTGCACCAGGTGCCTTTGCTCAGTTTGAACAGTCATTTTGTTCTGACAGAGCCATGTCATATACGGGGGTCTCAAGTCTAGTGGTTACCTACGACAGTCCCTGCAACATAAATCAGCTGGAGTTACACTTTCTAATATTTTCTTGCATGTGAGCAGCAATTTCTACAACCTAGAGAGCGCCCCTCTGAGGTCACTGAATGGTATGACACCAGTTTGTCAACTTTGTAAGAAAACAATGATCACTATGCGGAATCTCAGGGAAAAGAAATAAACCCGGATCCAAGTTTCCTTGTCTCTGATCATCGCAGCGATGCTTCTTCCTGACTTCCCCGTGATTGACAGTCACATTGGAAATTTTGTGCAAAAAAAACGGTGAGGCTGTCAATCACGGTATATTCAGCAAACTGCTACGCTGACATCTCGGCGGCGCTGACAGATAATCTGCTTCTGGCATAACCGCTTCTCTGACACATCATATACGGTACAGCCAGAGCATGGAGAGTACAAACATTGGCCCCATTCCACGTGCAGTAGGCGATACGTTACCCCATCAAACTCATTACCGGTATTGTCTGTCTGGAATTGCCTATGGAAAAACATTTCAGTGACAACACAAAGAGCGACAGTGATTTTATGGCTCCGTCTTATATCCGCGTTTAACTGCTCTAGATTTACCCATTAAAGTAATCTCGGCTAATTATTGCATCAATTCCAGCTCATCAAGCTCCGAGCATTTACCAATGTACAGTGTGCAATTCTAGTTTATCTCTTATTTTAGAACCACAGGGCCGACCATGTCAATTGACATTCCCTATGCTTCAATAAACACTTTGGTCATTTTCTACATTAGCAATTCAGGATGGCGGGATAAGAAATCGGAGGGAAAGAAACCGTGTAACCGCGGAGCGACAATCACTCACTGACACCATAGTCTACACCACAATGAAGATCACGGTATTACGGTAAATTAAATTGGCGATACCAGTGGGTATGACCAGAAAAACGAAAGCGCAAAAGGGTATTTCAATGCTACAGATTTATGGCCAATCCTGGAATTACAGCTTCTGGGACCTGCACCTTTCTCTAAAATGAGGATCCCTCAACCCCTCCATCTCCTTTTAACACCATTTCACATTTTATATTAACAAAAGATATGAATAAAAATTGACCAAATTTGCAAATACAATACATCCTGTATTATACTCCAGAGCTGCACTCGCAGTGTACATACATTACTGATCTTGAGCTACCTCCTGTATTATCCTCCAGAGCTGCACTCACTATTCTGCTGGTGCAGTCACTGTGTACATACATTACATTACTGATCTTGAGCTACCTCCTGTATTATCCTCCAGAGCTGCACTCACTATTCTGCTGGAGCAGTCATTGTGTACAAACATTACTGATTCTGAGTTACCTCCCGTATTATACTCCAGAGCTGCACTCACGCTGAAGTCACTGTGTAAATACAATACATTACTGATCCTGAGTTATATCCTGTATTATCCTCAAGAGCTGCACTCACTATTCTGCTGGTGGAGTCACTGTGTACATACGTTACTGATCCTGAGTTATATCCTGCATTATACTCCAGAGCTGCACTCACTATTCTGCTGGAGCAGTCACTGTGTACATACATTACATTACTGATCCTGAGTTACGTTACATTATATTATACTCCAGAGCTGCACTCACTATTCTGCTGGTGCAGTCACTGTATACATATATTACATTACTGATCCTGAGTTACGTCCTGTATTATACTCCAGAGCTGCACTCACTATTCTGCTGGTGCAGTCACTGTGTACATACGTTACTGATCCTGAGTTACCTCCTGTATTATACTCCAGAGCTGCACTCACTATTCTGCTGGAGCAGTCACTGTGTACATACATTACATTGCTGATCCGGTTATTTTTTGTATATTTCAGAGCTGCACTCACTAATCTGCTGGTTCAGTCATTGTGTACATACATTACTGATCCTGAGTTACCTCCTGTATTATCCTCCAGAGCTGCACTCACTATTCTGCTGGAGCATTCACTGTGTACATACATTACTGATCTTGAGTTACCTCCAGTATTATACTCCAGAGCTGCACTCACTATTCTGCTGGTGCAGTCATTGTGTACATACATCACTGATCCTGAGTTACCTCCTGTATTATACTACAGAGCTGCACTCACTATTCTGCTGGTGCAGTCACTGTGTACATACATTACATTACTGATCTTGAGTTACCTCCAGTATTATACTCCAGAGCTGCACTCGCTATTCTGCTGGTGCAGTCACTGTGTACATACATTACTGATCCTGAGTTACCTCCTGTATTATACTCCAGAGCTGCACTCACTATTCTGCTGGTGCAGTCAGTGTGTACATACATTACATTACTGATCTTGAGTTACCTCCAGTATTATACTCCAGAGCTGCACTCGCTATTCTGCTGGTGCAGTCACTGTGTACATACATTACTTGAATGCAAAGTTATAACCTGTATTTTCCAGTAAAGCTGCATTCACAATGTTGCACACTTCAGTGCTGAATTCTCTCCTTGCTAGGACATGTGTGCTGGTCTTGCAGTGTTTATATCCAGCACATACCCAGTCATAGTTCCCTAACATAATAGGAGCTCAGCTGCTGGGAGGTTAAGGGTTGTGTCGACCATTTGCAATGGTCAATCAATACAATGGTTATCAATATGTTCCAGAAAAGTGGAATGAATGTGCAGCAGCTCGCGCTCTCTTCCATGAGACCGGACATTGGGTGCAGAGAGACGTCTACACCCGCTGGGTAGTACCCATCTGACACCCATGTCTTCATGCCCAGGCTCTGCACACCCTTTCACACTTCTTTCTATAGATCCTCACCATTTAGAAGTACGGGTCCCTATTTGCTTCACTAGATATTACAGGAAACAGGAGGAAGCAAAAACAAGATGAAATACTGCTGGATCGGTCCTATTAGGCTGCTTTCACACATCAGTTTTTTGGTGTCAGGCACAATTTGTCGAAAAAAGGATAAAACGGATCTGGCGCCGGATCTGTTTTTTTTCCTCATTGAATTGTATTAGTGCCGGATTGTGCCTGATGCCCTTGCGTTGCATCTGTCGTGTGCCGGATGCGGCGAAATTTATGTGTCCAGCTGCCAGAAAGGACGCAGCATGCAGCGTTTTTTGGCAGCGGCAAAAAAAAAACATACCAGCGCCGTCCGGCGTTATGTACAATGAAAGCCTATTGGCGCCGGATGCGTCATAATGCGGCATACAACGCATTAGAGCGACTGATTCTGGATTTTTTTCTACTAAGCATGCTCAGTAGCACAACGGATCCGTCCAAAAACTGAAGGAACTGGTGGAAAAAACTGATGCAACTGACCCGTTTTTTCGCCTGATCCGTTGCATCAGTTTTTACAGCGGATTGTGCCTGGTGTCAAAAAACTGATGTGTAAAAGCAGCCTAAAGTGTTGTGCTCCTGTGTCCTTTCCTAGTCTCACCCTTTTTTTGTCGTTAGCAACTGGGACTACAATAAAACACAGATTTTTGAGCAGTATTTGTGGTTGCAGGATTTCTCCAAAATCCTCCTCAAAAGCGCGAGGAAAGCTCTTCCTATTCATTTCCTATTTCACTCTTTTGCCGATATAAAAATGGCTGTTTTTTAAGCTTTTTCTTCTATAGAGATCTTGAAAATTGCAAACAGGGGAAAAAAAAAAAAAAAGCATTTCACCTTCTTGAAGAGGAACTAAACTGAGCACTATCCAATGAAAAGGCTTCAAAAACACTTAAAAAAAGTCTCTCTCCAAAACTGTCACAGGATAAGTGCACACAGAGGTTTTTAGGAGTTTTCGGCATGGAAACTGAGATAAAACTCTTCTAATCCTCGTCCAAATCTCAAAAACTTAATTTTTTGGAATAGAAACATCAATAAACAGACTCTGTGTGTGCATATAGGCTTAGAAAGCGCCTCCAAACAAAATAAAAAGTGCTGCAAAACCAGAAGTGTTTTTTTTTCTTTTTAAAGGGCCAAGTCTAAAACCCCCCCACAAAGAATAAAAAAAAACCACTTAAAACACTATTTAGGTTATAAAATGACCTTGCTGTTCAATGGTTTGAGACAGTTTCTTTTTTTTGCCTCTTTAGGTTTTCAAAAACACCGGGTGGGAAATAGGTGAGTGCATGTAAGTGCAATGGAGCGGCTCCTGATGAATTTCTCTCCAAACTAGGCACTGTTGTCACGGGTCATGTGGTTTCTGGCAATAGAAGGGCACAGCGTCTGGCTGCGCAAAATGCTTCCGGACTTTCTATTGTTCCTGCTGTTAGTATTCATTGTACTAGGTAGCTTTTCATCTTTTCTCCTTTAGGACCCAGCGGAGCTCTCCTTCCATCCAGCTGCTGATTATCGGTATTCCCCTTGTTCTTAAATACTCCTATGTTCCCTGGACCAGCTGGTTCTGGTGATATTATTTAGTTCATTGAAGCTCTGGTTGCAAGCAGGTGGTTTGTACTCCTCTGTGGTATCATTGCTGGAGCTTTGCTAAACTTCTACATGAGTCATCTGTGGATAAGTAGTACATGCATTTTCTCCCTGTGTGTCCTCCTTGTTAATGGGCTTAACGAAGAGCTCATCCCATCCATTCCCTATTTATGGTCCAGCACTAGGGACAACTAGGGTCAGGTATCTGGCTTGGTACATAGGTGCGGAACCTCTTTAGGGTGGTGAGGAACCCCAGGGACCAGCACTAGGGACACCTAGGGTCAGGTATCTGGCTTGGCGCATAGGTGCGGAACCTCTTAAGGGTGGTGAGGAACCCCAGGGACCAGCACTAGGGACACCTAGGGTCAGGTATCTGGCTCAGCGCATAGGTGCCTAACCTCTTTAGGGTGGTGAGGAACCCCAGGGACCAGCACTAGGGACACCTAGGGTCAGGTATTTGGCCCGGCGCATAGGTGCGGAACCTCTTTAGGGTGGTGAGGAACCCCAGGGACCAGCACTAGGGACACCTAGGGTCAGGTATCTGGTCCGGTGCATAGGTGCGGAACCTCTTTAAGGTGGTGAGGAACCCCAGGGATCAGCACTAGGGAGACCTAGGGTCAGGTATCTGGCTCGGTGCATAGGTGCGGAACCTCTTTAGGGTGGTGAGGAACCCCAGGGACCAGCACTAGGGACAACTAGGGTCAGGTATCTGGCTCGGTGCATAGGTGCAGAACCTCTTTAGGGTGGTGAGGAACCCCAGGGACCAGCACTAGGGACACCTAGGGTCAGGTATCTGGCTCGGTGCATAGGTGCGGAACTTCTTTAGGGTGGTGAGGAACCCCAGGGACCAGCACTAGGGACACCTAGGGTCAGGTATCTGGCTCGGTGCATAGGTGCAGAACTCTCTAGGGTGGTGAGGAAACCCAGGGACCAGCACTAGGGACACCTAGGGTCAGGTATCTGGCTCGGTGCATAGGTGCAGAACTCTCTAGGGTGGTGAGGAAACCCAGGGACCAGCTGTTTGGTCAGGGGTCACCATCTCGACCTTCCCTAGATGCAGGGTTCCTCTTCCCTTTCCTTTTGCTTTGTACACCTCCCGTACCTAGCGTGACAACAAACCAATCAAAAGGCTGAAATAATTCCCATTTGGAAAAAATGTAAATTTTGTTAAGGGTATGTGCACACAGCATCTTTAGGCTGATGCCACCTGGAACACATTGAGAAAAAGTCCTCAATATTTTCCGAGAAGTTTAACTTTTAATCGCTTCAGACTTCGAAAGCCAAGAAGCAGCTAAAAGTTGTGTCCTGATCATTCTTCATGCAGCTTCTGTTTGAAATTCATGACTGAAATTAGAAAACAAGATGCCGGTGACAAAAACGACAAAAAAAGATGACAAAGATGACGCTTCACTGCCAGCGATTTCCTGAAACGTTTTCTGCTTCTAAAAACAATGTGTGCACAGACCCAACACTCTTCAAAACGTTTTCAAAACTGCTTCAAGATATAAAAAACTCAGCTAAAACTTCTGCAAAGAAGGAGCGCGTCCTGAAGAAGCATCTACTGGAAAAACTCAGCTAAAACTTCTGCAAGGAAGGAGCCTGTCCTGAAGAAGCATCCACTGGAAAAATTCCGCTAAAACTTCTGCAAAGAAGGAGCGCGTCCTGAAGAAGCATCCACTGGAAAAACTCAACTAAAACTTCTGCAAAGAAGGAGCGCGTCCTGAAGAAGCATCTACTGGAAAAACTCAGCTAAAACTTCTGCAAGGAAGGAGCCTGTCCTGAAGAAGCATCCACTGGAAAAATTCCGCTAAAACTTCTGCAAAGAAGGAGCGCGTCCTGAAGAAGCATCCACTGGAAAAACTCAACTAAAACTTCTGCAAAGAAGGAGCGCGTCCTGAAGAAGCATCTACTGGAAAAACTCAGCTAAAACTTCTGCAAGGAAGGAGCCTGTCCTGAAGAAGCATCCACTGGAAAAATTCCGCTAAAACTTCTGCAAAGAAGGAGCGCGTCCTGAAGAAGCATCCACTGGAAAAACTCAGCTAAAACTTCTGCAAAGAAGGAGCGTGTCCTGAAGAAGCATCCACTGGAAAAACTCAGCTAAAACGTCTGCAAAGAAGGAGCGCGTCCTGAAGAAGCATCCACTGGAAAAACTCACCTAAAACTTCTGCAAAGAAGGAGCGCGTCCTGAAGAAGCATCCACTGGAAAAACTCAGCTAAAACGTCTGCAAAGAAGGAGCGTGTCCTGAAGAAGCATCCACTGGAAAAACTCAGCTAAAACTTCTGCAAAGAAGGAGCGCTTCCTGAAGAAGCATCCACTGGAAAAACTCAGCTAAAACTTCTGCAAAGAAGGAGCGCGTCCTGAAGAAGCATCCACTGGGAAAACTCAGCTAAAACTTCCGCAAAGAAGCAGCGCGTCCTGAAGAAGCATCCACTGGAAAAACTCAGCTAAAACTTCTGCAAAGAAGGAGCGTGTCCTGAAGAAGCATCCACTGGGAAAACTCAGCTAAAACTTCTGTAAAGAAGAAGCGTGTCCTGAAGAAGCATCCACTGGAAAAACTCAGCTAAAACCTCTGCAAAGAAGGAGCGTGTCCTGAAGAAGCATCCACTGTAAAAACAAAACGTCTGCAAAGAAGGAGCGTGTCCTGAAGAAGCATCCACTGTAAAAACAAAACGTCTGCAAAGAAGGAGCGTGTCCTGAAGAAGCATCCACTGGAAAAACTCGTAGTTTTTGAGCGCCTCAAAAAAAGTTTGTCCTAGGTAAAGCCTCCGTGGTAGGTCATTCGTAAGTGCACAGAAGCTTTATGAAGAGGGGAACGGATAGCCGAGGGAAAATAACCACATTTCAGAGTGAAAAGAGAAAACCATTTGCCCCCGCGGAGTTCCATGTTGCGCATCACTCTACAGGGGAGAAGATAAGAGGCGCCGAGTGTGGGCGACCGTCATTTGTTATTTTATTTATTTAGAGCAGGTACCAAGGGGACCGTTGTGTGAATGTGAGATTAACCTTTTTTCTCTTTGCAGGGTACAACATCGGAGAACTAGCAATTTTCCCGATGCGCAATCTCAAATTGACTTGTCCACTTAAGTGACTCATCCTCCCTCCTCTCTGCCTTGTTCCATGCCGCGCAGCGGAGATGAAAGAGACTCCAAACACATCACACACTTGAGGAATGACTGGAAAAAGGCAGCGGCAAACAAAGGCCCGGTTTGGCGTCACATCCTGGCGCTCTATTCACCGGGCGGGAGGCGCGGTGAACGGAGGACTTTTGTTTTTATTTGATTCTTACAAATCATCGATTTGTGTTGAGCCTTCGTTTCCGAGGCAATAATGTGAGAACACGAATTAGGCCAACGCCTGAATCTCGAGCACCTAGAAGACGACACGCGCAATGCTGACAGATCACCCGTGCACACAGATCAAGGAAAGTGCTTGTGAATTCAGGAAAACTCGTGCCCACTTTGCTTTTAAAGATGCTGCGGAACTCTGCGGGGGTTTTTTTTTCCCCTATAGATTTTTATTGGGAGCTTAAAAAATAAAACTCAGTTGGATTAAGTGCAGAATCCCAGCATTACTATACTAAAAAGGCATAAAAATAATAAAAAAGAGCTTTAGAACTCCATAAAAAAAATGCATAAAATAGGGGGAAACCGTATTAAAAAATGCAGCAAAGACGTAATACGCAGAATGGATTTTAGTGATGATGCCAGTGGAAAAAAACAGCGGAAAATAGCAGCATGTTTACATAGGGAATACGGTATTAAAGTACTTTATGTAGGGGGAAGAAAAAAAAAAAGGAGTCCCCCTCCCGCTCGTAATGCTTTTTAGTAGCTACATTGTATCATGTCTGCATGTCCTGGTAGGTCTCCTACACCTTGGTAATTGGGATAGAATAAGGCCCCCTTCACACGTCCGTGATAAAAACGCATGTTTTTCACGTTCCGTGATGTGGGTGTGTATGCGTTCAGTGTGTGTTGTCCGTGTGCTATGTGTGATAGCACACAGAGAGCAGGTACTGCTATACTCACCTGTCCCCGGCGCTGCGGTGTCCAGTTCTGCTGCTGCTTCCGGTCTTCGGTGCAGTGAATATGCATGAGCATAATGAGCTGGCCCGGAAGCAAGTGACAGCAGGGCTGGAGACCGGTGACTATAGAAAAGTATTTTATTTCAAAAACACGTGTTTTCTCCAGTATGTGTCACACGAATTCACATCAGTGTGTGGTCCATGTGGCACCCGCGTTGTCGGAAAAAAACGGACATGTCGCTGGGTGGAGCACACGGACACGTCTGTTGTTCCACACGTCTATGAGAAAACAAGGATATGTGTGCAGACCCACCGATTTTAATGGGTCTGCATATGTCCGTGTCTGTCCGGTACATATGAAAATGAATGTCACACATACCGGAATCACGGATGTATGAAGGGGACCTAAGGCTGTATTCACATGTCATGTAATCATCTGTGATCATGGATCCCTCAGAGATCCGTTGGCTTGCATGTCCGTTGTTAAATAATGGGTGTCTGTTAGATCTGTTTTTTCATATGGAAGTTTATGGCGGACGGATCCATTAACAGATTGCTATTTAGCCATTCATTGTTTTCTTACAGGATCCGTTACAAATGGAAGATAAATAGCAATCCGTTAACGGATCCGTCCTCTATAGACTCCCATGTTAAGAAAACGGATCCGGACGAAATCAGTTTCACAACGGATCTCTTGCAGGATCCATTCGAAACGGATGATTATAGAACATGTGAACTCAGCCTAACACACAAATAGGGAAAATACCCTTTGGGCAGCCGCTACTTAAAAAGGCCTATAAATTAAAGGGTTTGTCCATCCCTGCAATGTCAATAAAGACATGGTTGGAGAGCTTGGTGGGAAGACCATGAGACCGGATCCTAACCCCATCCAACACCTTTGGGATGACCTTTAACGTAGACTGTGAGCCAATCCTCTCCCCAACATCAGTCTCAGACCTCACAAATGTTCTTCTGGGTCTAAGGGCATAAATTCCCACAGACGCCTCCAAAGTCTTGTAGAAATCCTTCCTACAAGAGCGGATGTGGTTACGTTATATCTGCAGAGGGCGACTCCATAATAATGTGTATTGATGTTGCATAGGAGGTCAGAAAAGCTCCTGGAGGAGGGTGTGAGGGGGGCACTTACTTTTCTCCATATAATGTAGCTAATGCACTGTAACGCTCCAGTCATCATGCATCATATATTCCAATACTATAGCATTGTAGGAGCGCTCCTGGGTCAGAGATCTCCTGTATATTATGTGATACTTTGGGTGTTAACGTCTTGACATGGTCCAGTCCTTGCTAGTTGGGCTCTCCGGACTCCAGCACCGGCTCTCCGGACTCCAGCACCGGCTCTCCGGACTCCAGCACCGGCACTCCGGACTCCAGCACCGGCACTCCGGACTCCAGCACCGGCACTCCGGACTCCAGCACCGGCACTCCGGACTCCAGCACCGGCACTCCGGACTCCAGCACCGGCACTCCGGACTCCAGCACCGGCACTCCGGACTCCAGCACCGGCACTCCGGACTCCAGCACCGGCTCTCCGGACTCCAGCACCGGCTCTCCGGACTCCAGCACCGGCTCTCCGGACTCCAGCACCGGCTCTCCGGACTCCAGCACCGGCTCTCCGGACTCCAGCACCGGCTCTCCGGACTCCAGCACCGGCTCTCCTTTCTTCTTGTCTTCTTCTATATTTTGCACACAATCTAAACACGGCGCCGTTTATGATAAAATGGTTAAATCCATGTAGCAGGAATTCAGCCTTCTGAACGTACATTGAAGAGTGCCTGTAACCATAGCAGCCCCATAAGAAGTTACACCGCTCGTCTCCTGTGATACAAACATGGAGCTAAAGATTCTGGCAGCTCAACAAGATCCATGGGAGCAGCTCTGCCAGCCCAAATATCTCATGTCAAACAATATGTAAGGGATTAGGAAAGAAGAAGCAATATCACGGGCGATATCAGGCTGTGTGCTGAGTATATAGAGGTACACAGCTAGGAAACAGCGGTGATACATTATTGCAGGTAATGATCATTGTACTACTGAGTGACAGGAGAGGACGTCTCCCCAAACTAGGCCCCAAATATCCATATACAGAAGAAATATATTACCCCCATTATTACCCCTGCTGTCAGTGGAGTGCCCCCATTATTACCCCTGCTGTTAGTGGAGTGCCGCCATTATTACCCCTGCTGTCAGTGGAGTGCCCCATTATTACCCCTGCTGTCAGTGGAGTGCCCCATTATTACCCCTGCTGTCAGTGGAGTGCCCCCATTATTACCCCTGCTGTTAGTGGAGTGCCGCCATTATTACCCCTGCTGTCAGTGGAGTGCCCCATTATTACCCCTGCTGTCAGTGGAGTGCTCCCATTATTACCCCTGCTGTCAGTGGATTGCCTCCATTATTACCCCTGCTGTCAGTGGAGTGCCCCATTATTACCCCTGCTGTCAGTGGAGTGCCGCCATTATTACCCCTGCTGTCAGTGGAGTGCCCCCATTATTACCCCTGCTGTCAGTGGAGTGCCCCATTATTACCCCTGCTGTCAGTGGAGTCCCCCATTATTACCCCTGCTGTCAGTGGAGTGCCCCCATTATTACCCCTGCTGTCAGTGGAGTGCTCCCAGTATTACCCTTGCTGTCAGTGGAGTGCCCCTATTATTACCCCTGCTGTCAGTGGAGTGCCCCATTATTACCCCTGCTGTCAGTGGAGTCCCCCATTATTACCCCTGCTGTCAGTGAGTGCCCCATTATTACCCTTGCTGTCAGTGGAGCGCTCCCATTATTACCCCTGCTGTCAGTGGAGTGCTCCCATTATTACCCCTGCTGTCAGTGGAGTGCCCCCATTATTACCCCTGCTGTCAGTGGAGTGCCCCATTATTACCCCTGCTGTCAGTGGAGTGCCCCATTATTACTTCTGCTGTCAGTGGAGTGCCCCATTATTACCCCTGCTGTCAGTGGAGTGCCCCATTATAACCCAGCTGTCAGTGGAGTGCCCCCATTATTACCCCTGCTGTCAGTGGAGTGCCCCCAATATTACCTCTGCTGTCAGTGGAGTCCCCCATTATTACTTCTGCTGTCAGTGGAGTGCTCCCATTATTACCCCTGCTGTCAGTGGAGTGCTCCCATTATTACTTCTGCTGTCAGTGGAGTGCCCCCAATATTACCTCTGCTGTCAGTGGAGTGCCCCCATTATTACTTCTGCTGTCAGTGGAGTGCCCCCATTATTACCCCTGCTGTCAGTGGAATGCCCTCATTATTACCCCTGCTGTCAGTGGAGTACCCCATTATTACCTCTGCTGTCAGTGGAGTGCCCCCATTATTACTTCTGCTGTCAGTGAAGTGCCCCCATTATTACCCCTGCTGTCAGTGGAATGCCCCCATTATTACCCCTGCTGTCAGTGGAGTGCCCCATTATTACCCTGCTGTCAGTGGAGTGCCCCCATTATTACCCCTGCTGTCAGTGGAGTGCCCCCAATATTACCTCTGCTGTCAGTGGAGTGCCCCCATTATTACTTCTGCTGTCAGTGGAGTGCTCCCATTATTACCTCTGCTGTCAGTGGAGTGCCCCATTATTACCCCTGCTGTCAGTGGAGTGCTCCCATTATTACCCTGCTGTCAGTGGAGTGCTCCCATTATTACTTCTGCTGTCAGTGGAGTGCCCCCAATATTACCTCTGCTGTCAGTGGAGTGCCCCCATTATTACTTCTGCTGTCAGTGGAGTGCCCCCATTATTACCCCTGCTGTCAGTGGAATGCCCCCATTATTACCCCTGCTGTCAGTGGAGTACCCCATTATTACCTCTGCTGTCAGTGGAGTGCCCCCATTATTACTTCTGCTGTCAGTGAAGTGCCCCCATTATTACCCCTGCTGTCAGTGGAATGCCCCCATTATTACCCCTGCTGTCAGTGGAGTGCCTCCATTATTACCCTGCTGTCAGTGAAGTGCCCCCATTATTACCTCTGCTGTCAGTGGAATGCCCCCATTATTACCCCTGCTGTCAGTGGAGTGCCCCCATTATTACCCCTGCTGTCAGTGGAGTGCCCCATTATTACCCCTGCTGTCAGTGGATTGCCCCCATTATTACCCCTGCTGTCAGTGGAGTGCCCCCATTATTACTTCTGCTGTCAGTGGATTGCCCCCATTATTACCCCTGCTGTCAGTGGATTGCCCACATTATTACCCCTGCTGTCAGTGGAGTGCTCCCATTATTACCCTGCTGTCAGTGGACTGCCCCCATTATTACCCCTGCTATCAGTGGAGTGCCCCCATTATTAACCCCTGCTGTCAGTGGAGTGCTCCCATTATTACCACTGCCAGCAGCATGTCCCTTATGATTACCATGCCGGCTCCAATATTATCAGGGTTAGCAGTCTGTATCCACTGTAAAAAAGCCAGATGTAATAACACGATGCTTTGTGGTTTTAAGCATTGTAAGTTTTATTGTCATCCCGTAAAGCAGCAGAAGGTGATGACCAAAAACAGTTGTTCTCCCTTTGTATGGTAACGTAACCGCGTTGCATTCTCATCACGTCGCCTGCTCAGATTTGGATGCTCGCCAGCGCTCGCTTTACCCATCCTCAGCCTTCTACACACCTCCACCCTGTACCTGGAGACGTCCTGGGACAGCTTTCATCGCATTTAATTAACATGCAATTAATCAATTACCTCTTGAAGGTATAGATGGCAACGCTAATTAACTGTGTGAATGAAGACCTCAAGGTATCGGGCAATGAGCCCCTTGTGAAGGATCAGGCAGCACTATAAAAAAAAAAACGAAAAAACCCCGCTCATCGGGATAATGTAGAGAGCGAGGCCTGGATTCTGCGAGTCTCAGGTGAGGTCTGGGGTCTTTATTATTTGTCCCCCCTCCTTTATATCACCGCAGCACAGCCAGTAACTATGTGTCACACGCGTATAATGCTGAATTACAGCGCTCAATTCCTCCCTTTCAGGATCTCGTCTCTGACCTTGACTATGGCTTCCCATTCATTACATGGAGTAACTCCATTACCCCCCCCCCCCCCCTCGCCCGGTAAATTGAAATAATGAAATGCACTTCTCATTGTACAGTCTGCAATTAATGAGCCCGGTATTAGGGAAAAATCACTATTAATTAGAAAATCTCATTTAGACGCTTGGATCTCCTCTCCATTGTGCGAATCCACGTTTAACATCAATAGACGGGGGCTTGGCGTGGAGAAGACCACAGTGAGCGAACAGGTGGGAGCAGGAGACTAGAGAGCGAGATATACGCAGGATACCGTATTTTTCGTTTTATAAGACGCACCCCAAATTTAGAGGAGAAAAATAGGAAAAAATAGCTTAATGTTAAAATGAGGGTCCGTTTTATAATCCTAATGCCCACCAGGGAGAGCGGCGGCGGTGGAGCGGATTGGGAAGGTCACAGGAGGCAGGGTCAGCGATGCTGCGGGCTCAGAGGAGGGGGTGTTGCGGCACAGGAGGGTCAGCAATACTGCGGGCTCGGGGGGTGTCGCAGCGGTGGCAGTGACACTGTAGTAGAGCGACTCAGCAGGGTCACAGGACGAGGTGTCTTGGTGGCGGGTGCCATTGATCTGACTGCCGGCCCTGTTGAATCGCCCGCGGAAAAATGACCACGGAAGTGACGCGTGCACTTATAGGACTCTGCGGCCATGTTCTTGAAGTTCGTTGTGTGAATCTGCGCACGTGCCGCCTCCGCGGCCATCCTCATGAAGTCCATCTCGTCAACCGTGGGCGATTCAATGTAGCCGCAGTCAGATCAATGCACCCGCCACTGACAAACCCCGTCCTGTGATCCTCCTGAGTTGTTCCACTGCAGTGACACCCCCACAGCCCGCCGGCAGATCAACGGTGCCCGACGCTGCCTGTGACCCTCCTGAGCCGCTACACTGCTTCTCCGGCGGCATGGTGGCTCAGTAGTTAGCACTGCAGTCTTGTTGTGGCTCAGTGGTTAGCACTGCAGTCTTGTGGTGGCTCAGTGGTTAGCACTGCAGTCTTGTGGTGGCTCAGTGGTTAGCACTGCGGTCTTGCAGCGCTGGGGTCCTGGGTTCAAATCCCACCAAGGACACCATCTGCAAGGAGTTTGTATGTTCTCCCCGTGTTTACGTGGGTTTCCTCCGGGTTCTCCGGTTTCCTCCCACACGCCAAAGACATACTAGGGAATTTAGATTGTGAGCCCCAATGGGGACAGTGTTGCCAATGTATTTAAAGCGCTGCGGAATATGTTAGCGCTATATAAAAATAATGATTTTGGTTTTTTTATTTCTCCAAATCTGCCTCAGTATCTGCCTCCTATGACCCCGCTCCACCACTGCCACCCCGGTAAGCCATATCTGGATTGTAAGACGCACCCCTACTTTACCCACATTTTTGGGAGAAAAAAAGTGCGTCTTATAAACCGGAAAATAAGGTAAATTTTAACCAATTCAAGCTGACACTATTTTTCATTTTTTCGCTTTCGTTTTCTCCTCTCCTTCTTCCAAGACGCTGACTTTAATTTTTCCATTCACACAGCCATATTGCAGCTTGTTTTTGTTTTTTTGCGCAAAGAGTTGTACTTTTGATTGACGCCATTCACTTTACCATATAATGTACTAAAACACAAAGAGAGAGAAAAAATATCACAAGCCCGCCTCATCCATGTCAGAACTCTCTGCACTTCCGGTGACATTCATGTGCACAGCTCCTTGTCATCTGCATTTATAGGAAGACAAGCTGTAGGACCCAGCGTTGCCCGGGATAGTATCTAAATGTCGCTCTTCCACTCTCCTATTCTTCCTCTCTGTCTCCCTCTCTCTCTCTGTATCTCTCTGTTTCTTTCTGTGTGTGTCTTTTTCTTTGAGTGTGTGTGTCTTTCTTTCTGTGCGTGTGTGTGTCTCTTTCTGTGCGTGTGTGTGTGTCTCTCTTTCTGTGCGTGTGTCTCTCTTTCTGTGCGTGTGAGTGTCTATTTCTGTGCGTGTGTGTCTCTCTTTCTGTGCGTGTGTGTCTATTTCTGTGCGTGTGTGTGTCTATTTCTGTGCATGGGTGTCTCTTTCTGTACGTGTGTGTCTCTCTTTCTGTGCGTGTGTCTCTTTCTGTGCGTGTGTGTCTCTTTCTGTGCGTGCGTGTCTCTTTCTGTGCGTGTGTCTCTTTCTCGGCGTGTGTGTCTCTTTCTCTGCGTGTGTGTCTCTTTCTCTGCGTGTGTGTCTCTTTCTCTGCGTGTGTGTCTCTTTCTCTGCGTGTGTGTCTCTTTCTCTGCGTGTGTGTCTCTTTCTCTGCGTGTGTCTCTTTCTGTGAGTCTCTGCGTGTGTGTCTCTTTCTCTGCGTGTGTGTCTCTTTCTCTGCGTGTGTGTCTCTTTCTCTGCGTGTGTGTCTCTTTCTCTGTGTGTGTCTCTTTCTCTGCGTGTGTGTCTCTTTCTCTGCGTGTGTCTCTTTCTCTGCGTGTGTGTCTCTTTCTCTGCGTGTGTGTCTCTTTCTCTGCGTGTGTGTCTCTTTCTCTGCGTGTGTTTCTTTCTCTGCGTGTGTCTCTTTCTCTGCGTGTGTCTCTTTCTCTGCGCGTGTCTCTTTCTCTGCGTGTGTGTCTCTTTCTCTGCGTGTGTGTCTCTTTCTCTGCGTGTGTGTCTCTTTCTGGGAGTCTCTGCGTGTGTGTCTCTTTCTCTGCGTGTGTCTGCGTGTGTGTCTCTTTTTGTGCGTGTGTCTGTGTCTCTTTCTGTGCGTGTGTCTCTGTCTGTGTCTCTGTGACTGTGTCTCTGTGTCTGTGTCTTTCTGTGTATGTCTTTCTGTGTATGTCTCTTCTTTCTTTCTATGGGTCTCTCTCTGTGTCTCTTTCTCTGTCCATAATAGGAGTCTATAATAACAGATCCGTTCCCAGCTCCATTAACTTTAATGTAAGCAGTTTTTTTTGTGAAATAACTGTAAAGCACGGGGGTTACATTTTTTCTCTCCAAACATAGTCTAAGATGTTTCCTAAGACAAATAAGGTAGCTACGCAAAATTTTGTAACTGTAAATGCGACGGTGCGGATTCCTTTAGGGAACACACACACACACACACACACACACACACATACATACATATAGACATACATACACACATACATACATGCACTCAGATTTATATATTAGATTAGTTGGTGGGATTAACGTGCGGAGCAAGCACTGGTCGAAACGTTTCATGGGATACGTAGTCCAACAATCGGAAACTGTAGCGGTCTGAAGCAAAATGTGAGGGTAGAGAGAGATCTACTGCGATAATGTAGAACAGAAAACAATTTCAGCAGGTGCATTTCTGCCTAATGTTATAGCACAGCGTCCTTACAATGTCGCCTGTTCTGCCAGCTCACTATCACGACCGTGATTTCATGCCATGTTACATTGCCGTACGCCGCCCAAGTTCTTGGTAACACAAGTCAGTGATCTCCGAGGACAGCGCAGCGGCTACAATTGTCTTCCGTTTCTCCATCTTTCTATTTATAAATGTTCCTTTACGCGATGTCTGACGTGGATCTCAGATGTTCTGATGAGTCCAGCAATTAAAGGGGACACCTCCCGTTTTATCAGGGATTTCAGCTCTGGCAGCTATGGACACACACGTTGCTTCCTTAAGGCTGGAGCTACTAAAGCAGATAGTATGCAACAAGTTTGCAAATGTTTCAATGGGTCATATATCCAATGGAAGGTCACCTCGATATGTCATTTTATCACTGCATTATTCCAGATCTAATAAAGCAGCGCAGCCGTAGAATCTCTCTACACCATTTAGGAAAAAGTGATTCCAGGAGCGGAGAAGGGCGCCAGATCCAGTGTGTTCATTGATTGCCAGTGACTAGAGCTCGATATAGTGCAATCATTTGGAAATACATGGGGGTTTTTTTTTTTAAAGTTTAAACCACTAAATGTATTCACACGAGGAGCCGGGGAGGATGAGGACGGCACTTCACTTCTCAATTCATTTCTAGAGCTGCACTTACAGATCTGAGAGCATGGCTGGAGAGATTGCACGGCTCGCAGCGTCTGGAAAATACTATTTTGCAATATAAATGGCACAAAAAAAAAATCATAAAGAAAAACCTTGTTGGGGTATATTCCTTGTTGCCTTCACATCAAATGAAAAATTATTTTTTGGGATGAACTCGGCCGATATGTGGTGACTGTGGAGCTCCTTTTGGAGAAATGGAAAGGGCTGCACATGCGCAGTTACTTCTGCATTCTTGAGAGCGGGTGCATCGTGGATCCATACTTTGAAGGTTTGCAGTGGGATCTTCAGGTATTGACATGTCATAAGAGGTAGGATGGCCACTGTCAGGAGGATCAAACCACATACAGTCATATGAAAAAAGTTTGGGCACCCCTATTAATGTTAACCTTTTTTCTTTATAACAATTTGGGTTTTTGCTATTTCAGTGTCATATATCTAATAACTGATGGACTGAGTAATATTTCTGGATTGAAATGAGGTTTATTGTACTAACAGAAAATGTGCAATCTGCATTTAAACAAAATTTGACCGGTGCATAAGTATGGACACCCTTATCAATTTCTTGATTTGAACACTCCTAACTACTTTTTACTGACTTACTAAAGCACTAAATTGGTTTTGTAACCTCATTGAGCTTTGAACTTCATAGGCAGGTGTATCCAATCATGAGAAAAGGTGTTTAAGGTGGCCACTTGCAAGTTGTTCTCCTGTTTGAATCTCCTATGAAGAGTGGCATCATGGGCTCCTCCAAACAACTCTCAAATGATCTGAAAACAAAGATTATTCAACATAGTTGTTCAGGGGAAGGTACAAAAAGTTGTCTCAGAGATTTAAACTGTCCGTTTCCACTGTGAGGAACATAGTAAGGAAATGGAAGAACACAGGTACAGTTCTTGTTAAGCCCAGAAGTGGCAGGCCAAGAAAAATATCAGAAAGGCAGAGAAGAAGAATGGTGAGAACAGTCAAGGACAATCCACAGACCACCTCCAAAGACCTGCAGAATCATCTTGCTGCAGATGGTGTCAATGTGCATTGGTCAACAATACAGCGCACGTTGCACAAGGAGAAGCTGTATGGGAGAGTGATGCGAAAGACGCCATTTCTGAAAGCACGCCGCAAACAGAGTCACCTGAGGTATGCAAAAGCACATTTGGACAAGCCAGTTACATTTTGGAAGAAGGTCCTGTGGACTGATGAAACACAGATTGAGTTGTTTGGTCATACAAAAAGGCATTATGCATGGAGGCAAAAAAACTCGGCATTTCAAGAAAAGCACTTGCTACCCACAGTAAAATTTGGTGGAGGTTCCATCATGCTTTGGGGCTGTGTGGCCAATGCCGGCACTGGGAATCTTGTTAAAGTTGAGGGTCGCATGGATTCAACTCAGTATCAGCAGATTCTTGACAATAATGTGCAAGAATCAGTGACGAAGTTGAAGTTACGCAGGGGACGGATATTTCAGCAAGACAATGATCCAAAACACCGCTCCAAATCTACTCAGGCATTCATGCAGAGGAACAATTCCAATGTTCTGGAATGGCCATCCCAGTCCCCAGACCTGAATATCATTGAACATCTGTGGGATGATGTGAAGCGGCTGTCCATGCTCGGCGACCATCAAACTTAACTTAACTGGAATTGTTTTGTAACCAGGAATGGTCAAATCTACCTTCATCCAGGATCCAGCAACTCATTAAAAGCTACAGGAAGCGACTAGAGGCTGTGATTTTTGCAAAATATTAATGTCACTTTTATGTTGAGGTGCCCATACTTTTGCACCGGTCAAATTTTGTTTAAATGCGGATTGCACATTTTCTGTTAGTACAATAAACCTCATTTCAATCCTGAAATATTACTCAGTCCATCAGTTATTAGATGAAACTGCAAAAACCCAAATTGTTGTAAAGAAAAAAGGTTAATATTAATAGGGGTGCCCAAACTTTTTCATATGACTGTATATAGACATGAAGGTGTTTGAAAAGTAAATCTAACAACATCTTTTTATCTTTTAGCTGTTGCTGCATTCCAGAGTAAGTAGCATTGTAGGTGACAAGTTCTCCGGACAAAGCACTTAAGGAACCTTTCCCTCCCTGGGTTATTTCTCCACTCAGCACCAGCCTCTTTAACTTGATTTATAGCTCCCTGTTTGTGTGATTGATGTCAGACAGCATGCAAGGAGTCACGCTGATCGGGGGATAGTAGGGACCGGGGCTCTTAGACTGGCCCTTAGACTTAGGAGGCCCTGGCTATCTCTTATCTCAGAGTTACCACTGATGGTGAGGATGTCTGAGCTGCCTGCCTGACCCTGCTCCTGACCAGCCCTGATCTAACACCCCCTTCCTACCCTCCCTCCCCCCAGGTGGGAAGGGGACAGGAGCGTGTTAACACTAACAGCAATAGACAAACAGGGGAAACCAAAACTCTATCACACAGCACACGCACAGAGTAATCAGACAAAAAATGATAAGGAGGGAAACAAGGAGCAGGGGGGAAATAACTAGATGAGAAGAGGAATTCCATATCACACCAAGAAACAAACAGTAAATCACCAGTTACTGGAACACAACAGCACACAAGCCGGTTTAGTAAAAAGCTATAGTCGTCATGGGAAGACTAATTCTTCCATCTAAAAAAGTGGCGAGCAACTGTGATAAGTGATAAGCCTCCCGCAAAATGTGATCCAAAAGGTAACACACAACATTGTTGGTTATAAATGACTTCATGACAAAATGTTTAATTGGTGGAGGAAGGTTGAACTAGATGGACCTAGGTCTTTTTTTCAACCTATGTAACTATGTAACCAGCAGGCTAGCAGAAATTTACTCCTGCTAGCCCGATCACTAATGAGCACACAGCTGGTCGATGCCCGAGCCTACCTGTGCAACTCAGAGGCACCAGAGAAAGCATAGTGTGGGGTGTCAGAGTCTGTAGTCTGAACACCGTCTGATGCCTCCAAAACACTCAGTGAGTTTAGAGCCAAACACCGTGTGACACAAGGAAATCCATTAGTGAGCTCTCAATCAAGCTAAAGAGGCTGGTTCTAGGAGGAGAAGCAACCTCAGGAAGTAGAGGCTCCTTAAGGGGTACTTTGCACGTTGCGACATCGCCACTGCGATCTCGTCGGGGTCAAATCGATAGTGACGCACATCCGGCGCCGGTAACGGCGTCGCAACGTGTAAAGCCTAGATGCACCGATAAACGATCGCAAAAGCGTCGTAAATCGGTGATCTGTGTAGTGTCGGCCATTTCCATAATTTCGCTGCAGTGACAGGTACAATGTTGTTCATCGTTCCTGCGGCAGCACACATCGTTGTGTATGAAGCCGCAGGAGCGAGGAACATCTCCTACCTGCGTCCCGCCTGCAATAAGGAAGGAGATGGGCGGGATGTTTACGTCCCGCTAATCTCCGCCCCTCCGCTTCTATTGGCCGCCTGCCGTGTGACGTCGTTGTGACGCCGCACGACCCGCCCCCTTAGGAAGGAGGCGGGTCGCCTGCCAGAGCGACGTCGCAGGGCAGGTAAGTGCGTGTGAAGCTGCCGTAGCGATAATGTTCGCTACGGCAGCTATCACAAGATATCACAACTGCGACGGGGGCGGGGACTATCGCGCTCGGCATCACTACAATCGGCTAGCAATGTCGCAGCGTGCAAAGTACCCCTAAAGAGAACCTGTCAGCTGATGCATGCTGCCCAATCTGTAACAGGGGTGATCAAAGAACAATCTCACCAACGCAAGCCTATGGGTCCTTGACAAAAAAAAAGAAACACAGCACAAAAATCCGATTTTCGTGTTTAATTGGAGAAGTATGAGGAACCTCAAGCACAAAAAAAAATAATATAGAAATGGCTGAAACTCTGAAAACTGACACCCTGATGAAAAGTTCTGCATGTTTTGCATATGATAAAAATCACTGACGTTTGAAGGAGGCTTTACAATTTCACAACTGAGGATGAAATTTTCTAAAATCTCATAAACAGGTTGCAGAGAAAATCTGTAGCAGAAATTGACCACATGTAAAGTTAGTCACTACCTTACGGGTTCGCATGGTAGTCAGGAAAGGAAGGGTAGTCAGGAAAGGAAGGGTAGTCAGGAAAGGAAGGGTAGTCAGGAAAGCCGGGGTGCGGTAACAGGAGGTCACGTAAAATCATAAGGGGTAAACAGGGACGTAGTCAGGTCACAAGCTGAAGGTCAAAATACCAGGAGAGCACGTAGTAGATAAAGGGGACAAGCAGGGACGTGGTCAGGTAACAGTCCGGGGTCAAAGACAGGAGAACACGACAGGAATAGGGAGCGGGCAGAGAGAAGTCTAATAACAGTCCGGGGTCTCAATATACCAAGATCAGAATACAAGCAGATACACAAACTATGGCAACACAGCAGAGCCAGAGAATACAACGGGCAGAGTTCTGGGGGCGTATGCTCAGTAAAGCCTGAGTAATTACCTGGAAGATGGAGCAGATGAGTAACCAGCACCTCCCAGAACCAACCTGGACTCCAGTATAGTGACCAAGCTGCTAGTTCATCGTCAAGGATGGCGCCGCAGAGCATCTCCAAGGGCCAGATGCTCTGCACAAAGGAATAGACACAATGCCAGATCTGTAAGTGCCGCAGAGCATCTCCAATTCTGTGAGATGCTCTGCACAGAGAATTGTGACACCACCGTTGCATATTCATCAATGTACAGTACAGACCAAAAATTTGGACACACCTTCTCATTAAAAGAGTTTTCTTTATTTTCATGACTCTGAAGATTGTAGATTCACATTGAAGGCATCAAAACTATGAAGTAACACATGTGGAATGAAATACTTAACAAAAAAGTGTGAAACAACTGAAAATATGTCTTATATTCTAGGTTCTTCAAAGTAGCCATCTTTTGCTTTGATTACTGCTTTGCACACTCTTGGCATTCTCTTGATGAGCTTCAAGAGGTAGTCACCGGAAATGGTCTTCCAACAGTCTTGAGGGAGTTCCCAGAGATGCTTAGCACTTGTTGGCCCTTTTGCCTTCTCTCTGCGGTCCAGCTCACCCCAAACCATCTCGATTGGGTTCAGGTCTGGTGACTGGAGGCCAGGTCATCTGGTGTAGCACCCCATCACTCTCCTTCTTAGTCACTTAGCCCTTACACAACCTGGAGGGGTGTTTGGGGTCATTGTCCTGTTGCAAAAAAAAATGATGGTCCAACTAAAACGCAAACCGGATGGAATAGCACGCCGCTGCAAGATGCTGTGGTAGCCATGCTGGTTCTGTATGCCTTCAATCCCCAACAGTGACACCAGCAAAGTCCCGCCACACCATCACACCTCCTCCTCCATGCTTCACGGTGGGAACCAGCCATGTAGAGTCCATCCGTTCACCTTTTCTACAAAGACACGGTGGTTGGATCCAAAGATCTCAAATTTGGACTCATCAGACCAAAGCACAGATTTCCACTGGTCTAATGTCCATTCCTTGTGTTCTTTACCCTAAAAAAGTCTCTTCTGCTTGTTGCCTGGCCTTAGCAGTGGTTTCCTAGCAGCTATTTTACCATGAAGGCCTGCTGCACAAAGTCTCCTCTTAATAGTTGTTCTAGAGATGTGTCTGCTGCTAGACCTCTGTGTGGCATTGACCTGGTCTCTAATCTGAGCTGCTGTTAACCTGCGATTTCTGAGGCTGGTGACTCGGATAAACTTATCCTCCGCAGCAGAGGTGACTCTTGGTCTTACTTTCCTGGGGCAGTCCTCATGTGAGTCAGTTTCTTTGTAGCGTTTGATGGATTTTGACACTGCACTTGGGGACACTTTCAAAGTTTTCCCAATTTTTTTGACTGACTGACTTTCATTTCTTAAAGTAATGATGGCCACTCGTTTTTCTTTACTTAGAATTTGTATTATGGCAAGAAAAAAGCAGCTAACAGTCTATTCAGTAGGACTATCAGCTGTATATGCACCAGACTTCTGCACAACACAACTGATGGCCCCAACCCCATTTATAATGCAAGAAATCCCATTATTAAACCTGACAGGGCGCACCTGTGAAGTGAAGACCATTTCCGGTGACTACTTCTTGAACTCATCAAGAGAATGCCAAGAGTGTACAAAGCAGTAATCAAAGCAAAAGGCGGCTACTGTGAAGAACCTAGAATATAAGACATATTTTCAGTTGTTTCACACTTCTTTGTTAAGTATTTCATTCCACATGTGTTACTTCATAGTTTTGATGCCTTCAATGTGAATCTACAATTTTCAGAGTCATGAAAATGTTATTTGTAACGCATGATTTCAAGATTTGTTAACTACAAAACCTAATAAAAATCATTTGAATAGAAAATAAAGAAAACTCTTTGAATGAGAAGGTGTATCCAAACTTTTGGTCTGTACTATATATATATATATATATACACACAGTGCCTACAAGTAGTATTCAACCCCCTGCAGATTTAGCAGGTTTACACATTCGGAATAACTTGGCATTGTGACATTTGGACTGTAGATCAGCCTGGAAGTGTGAAATGCAGCAAAAAAGAATGTTATTTCTTTTTTTCTTTTTTTTTTAAATTGTGAAAAGTTTATTCAGAGGGTCATTTATTATTCAACCCCTCAAACCACAAGAATTCTGTTTGGTTCCCCTAAAGTATTAAGAAGTATTTCAGGCACAAAGAACAATGAGCTTCACATGTTTGGATGAATTATCTCTTTTTCCAGCCTTTTCTGACTAATTAAGACCATCCCCAAACTTGTGAACAGCACTCATACTTGGTAACATGGGAAAGACAAAGGAGCATTCCAAGGCCATCAGAGACAAGATCGTGGAGGGTCACAAGGCTGGCAAGGGGTACAAAACCCTTTCCAAGGAGTTGGGCCTACCTGTCTCCACTGTTGGGAGCATCATCCGGAAGTGGAAGGCTTATGGAACTACTGTTAGCCTTCCACGGCCTGGACAGCCTTTGAAAGTTTCCACCCGTGCCGAGGCCAGGCTTGTCCGAAGAGTCAAGGCTAACCCAAGGACAACAAGGAAGGAGCTCCGGGAAGATCTCATGGCAGTGGGGACATTGGTTTCAGTCAATACCATAAGTAACGTACTCCACCGCAATGGTCTCCGTTCCAGACGAGCCCGTAAGGTACCTTTACTTTCAAAGCGTCATGTCAAGGCTCGTCTACAGTTTGCTCATGATCACTTGGAGGACTCTGAGACAGACTGGTTCAAGGTTCTCTGGTATGATGAGACCAAGATCGAGACCTTTGGTGCCAACCACACACGTGACGTTTGGAGACTGGATGGCACTGCATACGACCCCAAGAATACCATCCCTACAGTCAAGCATGGTGGTGGCAGCATCATGCTGTGGGGCTGTTTCTCAGCCAAGGGGCCTGGCCATCTGGTCCGCATCCATGGGAAGATGGATAGCACGGCCTACCTGGAGATTTTGGCCAAGAACCTTCGCTCTTCCATCAAGGATCTTAAGATGGGTCATCATTTCATCTTCCAACAAGACAACGACCCAAAGCACACAGCCAAGAAAACCAAGGCCTGGTTCAAGAGGGAAAAAAATCAAGGTGTTGCAGTGGCCTAGTCAGTCTCCTGACCTTAACCCAATTGAAAACTTGTGGAAGGAGCTCAAGATTAAAGTCCACATGAGACACCCAAAGAAACTAGATAACTTGGAGAAGATCTGCATGGAGGAGTGGGCCAAGATAACTCCAGAGACCTGTGCCGGCCTGATCAGGTCTTATAAAAGACGATTATTAGCTGTAATTGCAAACAAGGGTTATTCCACAAAATATTAAACCTAGGAGTTGAATAATAATTGACCCACACCTTTATGTTGAAAATTTATTAAAATTTAACTGAGCAACATAACTTGTTGGTTTGTAAGATTTATGCATCTGTTAATAAATCCTGCTCTTGTTTGAAGTTTGCAGGCTCTAACTCATTTGCATCTTATCAAACCTGCTAAATCTGCAGGGGGTTGAATACTACTTGTAGGCACTGTATATATATATATATATATATATATATATATATATATATATACACACACACACTGCATACCGTATGTATATATGCGCACAGGCTTCTCCTCCTCGCCACACCCGCTTGCTGCAGTCGGAGCTGTTGGATGTAAGGAGGCGTGCAGCTGGGGGATTACGAGGGAAAATATTCTGCAAATTCCAGATTTCTGTAATTTTCAGATTGTGAAATGATTGCACTCAGTCACCTCCCCAATAATAGAGTGTCTGCAGAGTCACGGAGGTCTCCTCCGCAGCCATGGTAACTATAATTAGGCAGCCAAACCTTCCCGGCATTTCTACACACGACACGAGTCACATTGTGCTGAAATACCTTGCTATGACATTGCTTTCAGTATGTAAAAGCCATTTTCTGTGCATATTTACCTGGCTCTGGTAATCCGCCTAACAGGATCAGGAACCAGGACGAATTCCGAAATTAGCTCATTCGCAGATCCCTCCAATAAAGATAAACTGACCCTAAATAGTTTTCAGCCAAATAATGCAGCGCCCCATCCATGTATAAAGATTTCTTACTCAAGCAAAGGCACCATCTACCGTGTAAACTAGCAGGATTTAGGCACAGTAGCATCAATATGATCAAGGCCTGATTTAGAGTTGTATTCTGCAGGCTTCAGAGCTGAAATCTAGACTGTCAAAAAAGTGTTTTGTCTTAGTCTATTTTTTAAGTTCCGCAATTGTGAAGTATTTGAACATTTTGTAGCAAAAAGAATTTTGTCAAAACAAAAATCTGCAAAAGAATGATGTGAATCAAAACAGTAGGAACCGGTGATATCACAGAAGACGGCACAAAAACTAGCAAGGAAGCACTGACACCAAACAGACAGCTCGTATAACGGGAGCATAAAACAGAAACAACATTGAGAACACAGCCTATAAACCATCCAGGAGTAAATGACATCAGTGGTTACTACAATCTGCCTGACAATAGTCTATAATAAGGCTATGAGTCTATTACATCACAGAGAACACAGCCTATACCAACACTATGTAATAATATCACAGAGAACACAGCCTATACCAACACTATGTAATAATATCACACAGAACACAGCCTATACCAACACTATGTAATAATATCACACAGAACACAGCCTATACCAACACTATGTAATAATATCACACAGAACACAGCCTATACCAACACTATGTAATAATATCACACAGAACACAGCCTATACCAACACTATGTAATAATATCACACAGAACACAGCCTATACCAACACTATGTAATAATATCACACAGAACACAGCCTATACCAACACAATGTAATATCACACAGAACACAGCCTATACCAACACTATGTAATATCACACAGAACACAGCCTATACCAACACTATGTAATATCGCACAGAACACAGCCTATACCAACACTATGTAATAATATCACACAGAACACAGCCTATACCAACACTATGTAATAATATCACACAGAACACAGCCTATACCAACACTATGTAATAATATCACACAGAACACAGCCTATACCAACACTATGTAATAATATCACACAGAACACAGCCTATACCAACACTATGTAATAATATCACACAGAACACAGCCTATACCAACACTATGTAATAATATCACACAGAACACAGCCTATACCAACACTATGTAATAATATCACACAGAACACAGCCTATACCAACACAATGTAATATCACACAGAACACAGCCTATACCAACACTATGTAATATCACACAGAACACAGCCTATACCAACACTATGTAATAATATCACACAGAACACAGCCTATACCAACACTATGTAATAATATCACACAGAACACAGCCTATACCAACACTATGTAATAATATCACACAGAACACAGCCTATACCAACACTATGTAATAATATCACACAGAACACAGCCTATACCAACACTATGTAATAATATCACACAGAACACAGCCTATACCAACACTATGTAATAATATCACACAGAACACAGCCTATACCAACACTATGTAATAATATCACACAGAACACAGCCTATACCAACACTATGTAATAATATCACACAGAACACAGCCTATACCAACACTATGTAATAATATCACACAGAACACAGCCTATACCAACACTATGTAATAATATCACACAGAACACAGCCTATACCAACACTATGTAATAATATCACACAGAACACAGCCTATACCAACACTATGTAATAATATCACACAGAACACAGCCTATACCAACACTATGTAATAATATCACACAGAACACAGCCTATACCAACACAATCTAATATCACACAGAACACAGCCTATACCAACACAATGTAATATCACACAGAACACAGCCTATACCAACACTATGTAATATCACACAGAACACAGCCTATACCAACACTATGTAATATCACACAGAACACAGCCTATACCAACACTATGTAATATCACACAGAACACAGCCTATACCAACACTATGTAATAATATCACACAGAACACAGCCTATACCAACACTATGTAATAATATCACACAGAACACAGCCTATACCAACACTATGTAATAATATCACACAGAACACAGCCTATACCAACACTATGTAATAATATCACACAGAACACAGCTTATACCAACACTATGTAATAATATCACACAGAACACAGCCTATACCAACACTATGTAATAATATCACACAGAACACAGCCTATAAGGTGCATTAGATAGTAACATCACACAGAATACAGCCTATACCAATACTATGTAATAATATCACACAGAACACAGCCTATAAGATGGTTAGGTGATAATATCACACAGAACACAGCCTATAAGATGGTTAGGGGATAATATCACACAGAACATATACTATAAGATGGTTAGGGGATAATATCACACAGAACATAGCCTGTAAGATGGTTAGGTGATAAAATCACACAGAACACAGCCTATAAGGTGGTTAGGTAATAATATTACACAGAACACAGCCTATAAAGTGGTTAGGTAATTATATTGCACAGAACACAGCCTATAAGGTGGTTAGGTAATAATATCACACAGAACACAGCTTATAAGATGGTTAGGTGATAAAATCACACAGAACACAGCCTATAAGGTGGTTAGGTGATAATATCACACAGAACACAGCCTATACGATGGTTGGGTGATAATATCACACAGAACACAGCCTATAAGGTGGTTAGGTAATAATATCACACAGAACACAGCGTAAACCAAGACTATGAAATTATGCAAGTTGCCTCTTCCGAGAGAGAGGACTGGATCTCTAGGCCCACCTATTGGATGTAGCAATCCATATAGACTCTTTAAATAGGAAACTGCCACCATGTTTTTGCTATCCCATCTGAAAGCAACATGATGTAGGGGCAGAGATTCTGAAACAAGTGATGTATCACTTACTATAAAATGTATTGTTATAAATAAAACCTGTTTTATCTGCTGCGGATCTACCAGTTCCCTGGATGTGAAGCTCTAAATAACCCTCAAACACCATTTCAGTTTCTGCACAATGCACGCAACACTAAGGCTGTGTTCACGCGTTGTGTTTTTGCCTGCAGCAAAACCTGTATGGTCCCTACAACGGTAAGTACTGTCAGTTTGGGTTGATAGACGTTCTGTTATGTCTTGGCGTCAGATACCACAAGACTAGTGTTGAGCGGACCTGGATCTGAAAAATCCGGATCCGCACGGTTCGAGGGTCCGATCCGAGACCGACCACTACCCGGGATTCGGGGTGCACAATTCGGATCCGTTTTTTTTTTCTCTCTTTCTCTCTCTCTTTGTCCCGGATCCGAGTCCCCATTCATTTACATAGCCGCGGATTCCGGATCGGATCCGGACTTCGGCGGCAATCCGATCCGGATCCGTCGGACCCGGATTATAGCCGATCCGCTCAACTCTACACAAGACACTATTAAAGGGGTTGTACACTACTTGGATAACCCTTTCTCATTCCCCATATTTGTCCTTATTACAATAAAAAATCAATCTTATACTCCGCAGAGGTGAGTGGACACATTGTTTAATGAGTCAGAGCTGTTTTGGAAGTACAATATGGGGGTAATGGAGATCTACAAAACATCGGGTCTTAATGTTGCGGCTAATCAGGGTACAGGAATGTTTTACCAGCCGCTTGATAAGTGCTTTACTGAACGAGCCGCTCCTGTACTTGCAGTTAGCTCATTCCTGTTAATTTTAGCAGCTTGTAATCAGATGGATAATTAAATGTATTAATGATCTACTTGATGGAAATCAGCACTGGAATATGTTACTTTAAATCACATTTCCAAAACTCATTTATTAAAGAGCCCGTTGTGCCGACCATAAGTACTGGGTACATTGTGCAGATAGTACACCTGGCAAATTGAGTTTGGAATGAGTCTTTTTATAGATGCTGCAGAAAGGATCATTTGCACATTTTTAGCCGTTATCAAATATAAATCTGAACATGTATTTATTATTTTTTGCTTTTAAAATGAATGCAGCCAGATAGGAACTGCTGACACCAAACACACATTTAGCACGAAGAAGCAGAATTAAGACACGGCCTACATACAAGTAAGTGCATCTCAATACATTACAATATCATCAAAAAGTTAATTTATTTCAGAATTCAATACAAAAAGGGAAACACATATATTATATAGAGTCATTACACACAGAGGGATCTATTCCTATATATTATATAGAGTGATTACACACAGAGGGATCTATTCCTATATATTATATAGAGTCATTACACACAGAGGGATCTATTCCTATATATTATATAGAGTAATTACACACAGAGGGATCTATTCCTATATATTATATAGAGTAATTACACACAGATGGATCTATTCTTATATATTATATAGAGTCATTACACACAGAGGGATATATTCCTATATATTATATAGAGTAATTACACACAGAGGGATCTATTCCTATATATTATATATAGAGTCATTACACACAGAGGGATGTATTCCTATATATTATATAAAGTCATTACACACAGAGGGATCTATACCTATATATTATATAGAGTCATTACACACAGAGGAATCTATTCCTATATAATATATAGAGTCATTACACACAGAGTGATCTATACCTATATATTATATAGAGTCATTACACACAGAGGAATCTATTCCTATATATTATATAGAGTCATTACACACAGAGGGATCTATTCCTATATATTATATAAAGTCATTACACACAGAGGGATCTATACCTATATATTATATAGAGTCATTACACACAGAGGGATCTATTCCTATATATTATATAGAGTCATTACACACAGAGGGATCTATTCTTATATATTATATAGAGTCATTACACACAGAGGGATGTATTCCTATATATTATATAAAGTCATTACACACAGAGGGATCTATTCCTATATATTATATAGAGTCATTACACACAGAGTGTTCTATTCCTATATATTATATACAGTTAGGTCCAGAAATCTTTGGACAGTGACACAGTTTTCGCGAGTTGGGCTCTGCATGCCACCACATTGGATTTGAAATGAAACCTCTACAACAGAATTCAAGTGCAGATTGTAACGTTTAATTTGAAGGTTTGAACAAAAATATCTGATAGAAATTGTAGGAATTGTCACATTTCTTTACAAACACTCCACATTTTAGGAGGTCAAAAGTAATTGGACAAATAAATCAAACCCTTTTTATAGATGCTGCAGAAAGGATCATTTGCACATTTTTAGCCATTATCAAATATAAATCTGAACATGTATTTATTATTTTTTGCTTTTAAAATGAATGCAGCCAGATAGGAACTGCTGACACCAAACACACATTTAGCACAAAGAAGCAGAATTAAGACACGGCCTACATACAAGTAAGTGCATCTCAATACATTACAATATCATCAAAAAGTTAATTTATTTCAGAATTCAATACAAAAAGGGAAACACATATATTATATAGAGTCATTACACACAGAGGGATCTATTCCTATATATTATATAGAGTCATTACACACAGAGGGATCTATAGCTATATATTATATACAGTGATTACACACAGAGGGATCTATTCCTATATATTATATAGAGTGATTACACACAGAGGGATCTATTCCTATATATTATATAGAGTCATTACACACAGAGTGATCTATACCTATATATTATATAGAATCATTACACACAGAGGAATCTATTCCTATATATTATATAGAGTCATTACACACAGAGGGATCTATTCCTATATATTATATAAAGTCATTACACACAGAGGGATCTATTCCTATATATTATATAGAGTCATTACACACAGAGTGTTCTATTCCTATATATTATATACAGTTAGGTCCAGAAATCTTTGGACAGTGACACAATTTTGGCGAGTTGGGCTCTGCATGCCACCACATTGGATTTGAAATGAAACCTCTACAACAGAATTCAAGTGCAGATTGTAACGTTTAATTTGAAGGTTTGAACAAAAATATCTGATAGAAATTGTAGGAATTGTCACATTTCTTTACAAACACTCCACATTTTAGGAGGTCAAAAGTAATTGGACAAATAAATCAAACCCAAAAACAAATTTTTTATTTTCAATATTTTGTTGCGAATCCTTTGGAGGCAATCACTGCCTTAAGTCTGGAACCCATGGACATCACCAAACGCTGGGTTTCCTCCTTCTTAATGCTTTGCCAGGCCTTTACAGCCGCAGCCTTCAGGTCTTGCTTGTTTGTGGGTCTTTCCGTCTTAAGTCTGGATTTGAGCAAGTGAAATGCATGCTCAATTGGGTTAAGATCTGGTGATTGACTTGGCCATTGCAGAATGTTCCACTTTTTTGCACTCATGAACTCCTGGGTAGCTTTGGCTGTATGCTTGGGGTCATTGTCCATCTGTACTATGAAGCGCCGTCCAATCAACTTTGCGGCATTTGGCTGAATCTGGGCTGAAAGTATATCCCGGTACACTTCAGAATTCATCCGGCTACTCTTGTCTGCTGTTATGTCATCAATAAACACAAGTGACCCAGTGCCATTGAAAGCCATGCATGCCCATGCCATCACGTTGCCTCCACCATGTTTTACAGAGGATGTGGTGTGCCTTGGATCATGTGCCGTTCCCTTTCTTCTCCAAACTTTTTTCTTCCCATCATTCTGGTACAGGTTGATCTTGGTCTCATCTGTCCATAGAATACTTTTCCAGAACTGAGCTGGCTTCATGAGGTGTTTTTCAGCAAATTTAACTCTGGCCTGTCTATTTTTGGAATTGATGAATGGTTTGCATCTAGATGTGAACCCTTTGTATTTACTTTCATGGAGTCTTCTCTTTACTGTTGACTTAGAGACAGATACACCTACTTCACTGAGAGTGTTCTGGACTTCAGTTGATGTTGTGAACGGGTTCTTCTTCACCAAAGAAAGTATGCGGCGATCATCCACCACTGTTGTCATCCGTGGACGCCCAGGCCTTTTTGAGTTCCCAAGCTCACCAGTCAATTCCTTTTTTCTGAGAATGTACCAGACTGTTGATTTTGCTACTCCAAGCATGTCTGCTATCTCTCTGATGGACTTTTTTCTTTTTTTTTCAGCCTCAGGATGTTCTGCTTCACCTCAATTGAGAGTTCCTTAGACCGCATGTTGTCTGGTCACAGCAACAGCTTCCAAATGCAAAACCACACACCTGTAATCAACCCCAGACCTTTGAACTACTTCATTGATTACAGGTTAACGAGGGAGACGCCTTCAGAGTTAATTGCAGCCCTTAGAGTCCCTTGTCCAATTACTTTTGGTCCCTTGAAAAAGAGGAGGCTATGCATTACAGAGCTATGATTCCTAAACCCTTTCTCCGATTTGGATGTGAATACTCTCATATTGCAGCTGGGAGTGTGCACTTTCAGCCCATATTATATATATAATTGTATTTCTGAACCTGTTTTTGTAAACAGCTAAAATAACAAAACTTGTGTCACTGTCCAAATATTTCTGGACCTAACTTTAGAGTCGTTATACACAGAGGGATCTATTCCTATATATTATATAGAGTCATTACACACAGAGGAATCTATTCCTATATATTATATAGAGGCATTACACACAGAGGGATCTATTCCTATATATTATATAGAGTCACTACACACAGAGGAATCTATTCCTATATATTATATAGAGTCGTTATACACAGAGGGCTCTATTCCTATATATTATATAGAGTTGTTACACACACATTATTGATAAGATGCACTTGTATAAGGCTATGTGCGCACTTACCGGATTTTTCGCGGATTTTGCCGCGGATTTGCTGCATGTTTCGCTGCAGAAAATGTTCATAACATCTCTGCAGTGAATCACCAGCAAATCCTATGGAGAAAAAAAATCCTGTGCGCACTGGGCGGAATTTGACAGCTGCATGTTTTGCTGCGGGAATCCCGCAGCAAAAAGAAGTGCATGTCACTTCTTTTCCGCACATCGCTGCGGGATTTCACTCCATTGACTCAATGTTAATCAAGAAATCCCGCAGGGAATAACGCAGGCAGCAAATTCTGTGCGGTTCACTGCGTTTTCTTGCGTTATTCCCTGCGGTATTTTGCGGTTTACCTCCGGTAATGTGCATCACTTGCTTGCGGTTTTGCAGGGAAGTGATGTCATTACAGGAAGAGGAAGCCGTGCAGAGTAAACACACACACATCACAGACATAGATCACATCACAGACATAGACACAAAGACACAGACACATAGAACACACATAGAAAGAAAACGGAAATATAGAAAAAAAAGAACGTGGGCTCCGCTGTATATTTACCGTCCAGCCGAGGTAAGCACACAGCGGCGGCCCGGTATTCTCAGGCTGGGGAGGGAGAGGGGCAGGGGTAATGTCCCCCGCCTTACTCCCACCTCCAGCAGCCGAGAATATCAGCCGCAGCTGCCCCGGCACTGTCGCATGCAATATGCGGCACTGCCGGCGTGTCCTCGGCTTTTCTTGCCACCGTGTAGCAGTGGTGACAAGGTAATACAAGGGGTTAATGGTGATGGGGGACCACCGCCATTAACCCCAGGCTTGATCATGGCAGCGTCTATGTGACAGCTGACATGATCAACCCGTAAGTAAAGTGAAAAAAACACAGACACCGAAAAATCCTTTATTTTAAATAAAACAAACAAGCCTCGTTCACCATTTTATTAACCCCTCCCTCACCAAAGCTCCGGCGTAATCCAGGTCCGACGTCCAGCGCTGCTTCCATCCAGCCGCGACTGTCACAGACACAGGCTGAATGCAGCAGAGGTAATTACCGGTCATTTCCCACGGCCGGTAATGTGAACTCACTGCCGACCGTGGGAAATGCAGCGATCTGTCCTCTATCTATCCCTCTGTCTATCTATCTATCCCTCTATCTATTCTTCTGTCTATCTACTCTCAGAATTAAATGACTTTTTTTTTTTTTTTTTTTCTTCAATGTGCTTTATTGCATTGAATGCAATAAAGCACATCCCAACCCGCACGCGGCAAAACCGCGGCAATACCGCGAATAATACCGCGGTAAAACCGCAGCAAACCGCGGCAAACCGCATGCGGTTTTCGGGTGCGGTTTCCCGCGGTTTTTTACCGCGGGTGCGGTAATCTTTGAGGGCATGCGGAATTTTCTCAAGAAAATTCCACTTCCCAGTGCGCACAGAGCCTAAAGCAACGAGGAGTCAACTACATAAGTGGTCAGAAATATTTTCTAGACTACGGACTACAAAGTGATCAGGAGTTAGTGACATTACGAAGAACACAGCCTGTACAACAACTGCAGAATATTATCGCACAAAGCACAGCCTGTCCTATGACTTATAACTAATATCACACAGCACACCGCCTGTAAATAGATTATGAACCAATATGACTGGAGGACAATTTAATACATAACACAGTCTACAGATTTTCCAGGTGTACAAATAGGAATTCGGTCCCAAAACATAAACATTTTTCTTGGATGGTTTGTTTTGCAGACAGCTAAAAATCGAGATGTAATTTCCCTTTAAAAGATATAAACACCTTTTGAGGACAATTTATTTCTTAAAGGGAACCTGTCAGCAGGTGTTTACGACTTCATCTGAAAGGAGCATGACATAGGCAAAGAGATCCTGAATCTATCAATGTATCACTTAGATTACTGGCTGCAGCCGTTCTGACACAATCAGAATTTTTAGATTGAGCCATGTAGCAGAGCTGAGAAAGCTAACCCCGCCCACATCAAGCTCTCAAAAGAGATTGTACATTGCCTGTGAGGTGTCAGAGGAGGGCTGCCGTGCACAAAACCATGTAGTCCAAGCAATGAAAAGTCCTGCTGCATAAACAACAGATCAGACCATGACAAGACAGGCATCCCCAAATTCTCTGTGTTAACCCTTGCAGCATGATGTCTTCAGCTTACATAGCAAAAATCAGCTGACAGATTCCATTTAATTATTAACTGCACGCATTTTGGTCTAAACATAATATTTGCAATTGTTTTTTTTCATTAAACTTTTTGAACTGTTTAACTTTCACAGGCTCTTTGATTTTGTGAACATTGTTGGCTGTTGAATGAGTTAACTGAAATTTCATCAGTGAGCTCCTCTCTTCTGATAGAACGATCCGCAAAGTTCAGCACAACTTGGATCATTTTAGCAGAAAACGACAAACCTGAAGCGATTATAAGACAGTTAGGGTATGTGCCCACGGGACTCTGTACCCGCGGATATATCCGCAGGTATGTCCAAAAGGTTTCCCGCAGCTGATCCCCGGTTTCTGCAGCTACCCATAGCTGCGGGATTCCCGCGAAATATCTGCAGAAAACCTGCGGCCATTCATGCGACTTACCTGCAGAAGTCCTGGCCTCTATCTCCATAGTGGAGGGCCGGGATTTCCGCAGGTATTTCCGCAGGAATAATTGACATGCAGTTACGCGTGGCTGCGGGAAATCCGCAGCATATTCCGCGGCCGCACATACCGCAGCATGGACACAGCACTCCCCATGTCCCATAGGATAACATGGGGAGTGTCTGTACTTTCTAAAACCTGCGGATTTATCTGGAAAATCCATAAGATAGGCATAAGATACATGAAAGATTTGATGTATCTTATGCCTATCGGTCCTGAGGAAGGGAGCTGAGCCTCCCGAAACGCGTAGACCTGTGGAAAAATAAAAGTTTACGTTAATCCAAGATATCATCAGTGATCATTGGTGCGGTGTTTGAAAGCCCCGTTCTACTACCTCTCTCTGTTATCAACCGCCTGGGGTACTGCTGCTGTGATCCAGATTTATGCTGTTACAGGTGTTGTGACTGTCACAACCCTACTTGGTGAGTAGGATTGCTCTGATATCGCCCCTAGTCTACAGGGGTAAGACCCTATTGCGCTTTTTCTCCACAGGCCCCCTATTTTTCCGGGTGCTTTTTCAGGCATTTTTCAGTGCCTGAAATGAACCAGGTGTGAACATACCCTTAGGCATAAAACTCCCGAAACGCGCTCACTGATGGATTCTCAGTTAATTCATTTTGCAGCAAGCCATATATTGTATAACATAGAGGCTATAGATGGCAAATGGTGCAACATTTTTAATGAAACTGATTGCAAAATTAATTTTTAGCAGCAAATACATGCATTTACCTATCTCATTGAGTCTTTTTGCAGGCCGGAAGTTTTAGAAGGTGGAGCTGAATGGATTAATATATCATTTTTGCACTATATTCTAAAGCCCTGCTTATTCTCAGAGATGGGTGGCTGGTACTGTTTAGTGACTGACAGCTCCGTATACACAGTCATACAGAGACGGTGTCGGCCATTCACTGATTAGGCGCTATTTTAACGGGCAGCTTCTCTTTAAGGTATTCTATAAGTGAGATGTGAATGTTTGCTGTAATCCCGGAGAAGAAATGCAGAAGTCTTAAGATTCTGCCGCACACACAGAGATAATGTATGTTGTGATGAGCGAGGAGGGGGGGAGTGGGGAACATCTTCTGTAGATTTGGCTCCGAGTACAAGTGGAAACCGACAGAAGCCACGTGGGTGGGAATGTGGGTGCACCATATTTTATGCTAATTACCTACTGATCGCTCTTGTTTTTTTGTTGACTTTGATAAATATTCAACATATATTAGGGAAACATATTGTTACGGAGCTCACCTCAACTGGGTCGGGCTATACGGTCATTATTCAGCAGGATCATTCATTGCAAAATCAGCACTGCTTTATCATGGATACCCTATCCGGACGCGAGTATATAACATGACGCACGCTGGCCAGGGGTTAAAATGATCCATATTAATTTAGGAAAAAATAATTACTGCCAATGAATATGTAATAAATCCACATGGAGCTGAGAATTAAAGGGCTCAGGAGAGCGGCCAGATCCTCATTAAAGTGGGAGCAAACACAAGCTTTAGGATATATTTGCACGGGGTGGATTTTCCATTCGGATTCATAGGTGGAAGATCCTCATCATGTCAAAGTAACAGCTAAAATGTAATCATATCTCACATACTTTCCCTGTCCTATACTGTATGTGACAATGGAGGCAGCTGCATTGCGGCTTGTTGTATTTGCTACATAGTGCTTACTCTGCTCTGTTATTTATGCTAATTCTATTATACAATCGAGTTACTTTGTGACTAGAAGGACCTGTGGACCTGTGCTGATGTCATACCCATGTGACTAGAAGGGGTGTGGCCTCAACCAACAGAAAAAAATGTTGCTTCCTGGTATCACCTATGTTGGCTGAGGCTCCACCCCTTCTGGTCACATGGGCATGACAACAGCACAGGACCTTTTAGTCACAAAGTAAATCGATTGCATAATAGTATTATGCTTATTCTATTACTAGCTGTACTACGCGGCTTCGCCCGGGTTAATAACTGCTGTTGTTAACAAAATAGAATGTTTTAACAAAAATGTATTCTGCACACAAAAACCACAGAACAAATAGATATAAATGTAATTATTAAAAGGCAAAAACTAAGCTAATAGAAGCATTTCACAACATATATTTCAACACCACAGATATTCCACACAGATTTAACTAAATTGGCCAAGTAATGTGCTCAGTCTGTCTCTTTCCAGGTCCGTCTCTTTCCAGGTCCGTCTCTTTCCCCGTCCGTCTCTTTCCAGGTCCGTCTCTTTCCAGGTCCGTCTCTTTCCCCGTCCGTCTCTTTCCCCGTCCGTCTCTTTCCCCGTCCGTCTCTTTCCCCGTCCGTCTCTTTCCCCGTCCGTCTCTTTCCCCGTCCGTCTCTTTCCCCGTCCGTCTCTTTCCCCGTCCGTCTCTTTCCCCGTCCGTCTCTTTCCCCGTCCGTCTCTTTCCCCGTCCGTCTCTTTCCCCGTCCGTCTCTTTCCCCGTCCGTCTCTTTCCCCGTCCGTCTCTTTCCCCGTCCGTCTCTTTCCCCGTCCGTCTCTTTCCCCGTCCGTCTCTTTCCCCGTCCGTCTCTTTCCCCGTCCGTCTCTTTCCCCGTCCGTCTCTTTCCCCGTCCGTCTCTTTCCCCGTCCGTCTCTTTCCCCGTCCGTCTCTTTCCCCGTCCGTCTCTTTCCCCGTCCGTCTCTTTCCCCGTCCGTCTCTTTCCCCGTCCGTCTCTTTCCCCGTCCGTCTCTTTCCCCGTCCGTCTCTTTCCCCGTCCGTCTCTTTCCCCGTCCGTCTCTTTCCCCGTCCGTCTCTTTCCCCGTCCGTCTCTTTCCCCGTCTACCTGTCTCTGTCTGTCTCTTTCCTTGTCTGTCTCTATCTCTCTGTTTCTTTCCCCATCTGTCTCTTTCTAGGTCTGTCTCTTTCCCAGGTCTGTCTCTTTCCCCGTCTGTCTCCCCGTCTCTTTGTCTGTCTTTTCCTGTCTGTCTCTTTCCCTGTCTGCCTGTCTGTCTGTCTCTTTCCTTGTCAGTCTCTATTTCTCTGTCTCTTTCCACGTCTGTCTCTATCAAGGTCCGTGTCTTTCCCCATCTATCTTTCTCTGTCTCTCTGGCTGTCTCCTCCTTACCTGTCTGCCTATCTCTGTCCCTGTCTGCATGTCTGTCTGTCTGTTTCCGGGTCTGTCTCTTTCCGGGTCTGTCTCGGTCTGTCTCTTTCACCATCTGTCTGTCTGTCTCTTTCCCTGTGTCTCTGTCTCTATCTCTCTGACTCTTAACATGTCTCTTTCCCTGTCTGTCTCTCTGTCTGTCTCTCTGTCTGTCTCTATCCGTCTCCCCACCGACATCTTATTACCTCACATATAAGCTTCTTATACTATGAATGTCTTTTGTTCCTATAGCAACCAATCACAGCTTCTACTAATAACCTGTAGTTCCAGGCTCCATTTACTTTAATGGAGCTATGTTTTTTGGAGAGTAACTGTAAAGCGCGGGGTTACATTTTCCTGTCAAAACATAGTCTACGACGTTCCCTGGGTCACATGAGGTATCAGTGCAAAATTTCATGATTGTAAATGCGACAGTGCAGATACACTTTTCGTTTCACTTTTTTCCCATTATGTAGATAGGGGCAAAATTGATTGGTAAATTGGAACGCGCGGGGTTAAAATTTTGCCTCACAACATAGCCTATGATGCTCTCTGGGTCCAGACGTGTGAGTGTGCAAACTTTTGTGGCTGTAGCTGCGACGGTGCGGATGCCAGTCCCAGAGACACACACACACACACACTCACACACACTCACACATACACACACACACACACACACACACACACTCACACACACACTCACACACACACTCACACACACACTCACACACACACACACACTCACACACACACTCACACACACACTCACACACACACTCACACACACTCACACACACTCACACACACTCACACACACTCACACACACTCACACATACACATACACACACATTCAGCTTTATATATTAGATACAATCTTTTGTTTGTGACTAAAAGGACTATGCTGATGTCATACCCATGTGAGGGGCCTCAGCCAACATAGCGGATACCAGAAAGTAACATTGTTTTGTTGGCTGGGGCTCGCCCCTTCCGGTCACATGGGCATCACGTCAGCACAGGTCCTTTAAGTCACAAGCTAAAACAATTCTATAATAGAATTAGCATAAGTAACAGAGGGAGGGGATAACTATGAATACCCCCCCAGCTATCAGCTGATCGGCAGCTGCTGTCACTCAACAAGCTGCTGATTTTGCAAACTTTATTTGCTTGTGTTTCAAAACCCATGCATCCTAGCTGACAACTAAAGGTACGTATAGACTCAGCCTGATAGTGCCAGTATAGCACTGTATGTATAGAATCAGCCTGATAGTGCCAGTATAGCACTGTATGTATAGAATCAGCCTGATAGTGCCAGTATAGCACTGTATGTATAGAATCAGCCTGATAGTGCCAGTATAGCCCTGTATGTATAGAATCAGCCTGATAGTGCCAGTATAGCACTGTATGTATAGAATCAGCCTGATAGTGCCAGTATAGCACTGCATGTATAGACTCAGCCTGATAGTGCCAGTATAGCACTGTATATATAGAATCAGCCTGATAGTGCCAGTATAGCACTGTATGTATAGAATCAGCCTGATAGTGCCAGTATAGCACTGTATGTATAGAATCAGCCTGATAGTGCCAGTATAGCACTGCATGTATAGACTCAGCCTGATAGTGCCAGTATAGCACTGTATGTATAGAATCAGCTTGATAGTGCCAGTATAGCACTGTATGTATAGACTCAGCCTGATAGTGCCAGTATAGCACTGTATGTATAGAATCAGCCTGATAGTGCCAGTATAGCGCTGTATGTATAGAATCAGCCTGATAGTGCCAGTATAGCGCTGTATGTATAGAATCAGCCTGATAGTGCCAGTATAGCACTGTATGTATAGAATCAGCCTGATAGTGCCAGTATAGCACTGTATGTATAGAATCAGCCTGATAGTGCCAGTATAGCACTGTATGTATAGAATCAGGCTGATAGTGCCAGTATAGCACTGTATGTATAGAATCAGCCTGATAGTGCCAGTATAGCACTGTATGTATAGAGTCAGCCTGATAGTGCCAGTATAGCACTGTATGTATAGACTCAGCCTGATAGTGCCAGTATAGCCCTGTATGTATAGACTCAGCCTGATAGTGCCAGTATAGCACTGTATGTATAGACTCAGCCTGATAGTGCCAGTATAGCACTGTATGTATAGAATCAGCCTGATAGTGCCAGTATAGCACTGTATGTATAGAATCAGCCTGATAGTGCCAGTATAGCCCTGTATGTATAGAATCAGCCTGATAGTGCCAGTATAGCACTGTATGTATAGAATCAGCCTGATAGTGCCAGTATAGCACTGTATATATAGAATCAGCCTGATAGTGCCAGTATAGCACTGGCTTTAGGTTATATAGGAAAATCCTGGTGATTGGTGCGCTTTAATGTATCCTATTCCCCATGTGTACATATACTTGTAGCTAGTATTGGACTAAAGGGACGTGCCACTCATAAAATCATTTTCTATGTGGCTTCCTCTGCTCCCCCTTCCCCCCCATAGCTACATTTAACAGCAACAGAGGATGGTTTTTTTAGTAAATCCGCCTTTGGTATTTAATCCCCTGATTTGATAATAACGGGACAGATAAGAAGAAGGAGAAGGGAGAAGGGCTTGTCCTCCGGGCGGGGATGATGCGCGCCCGCGTCTTGCAGATCTCTTCCCATCGCTGCAGTGAGGTAACAGTCGCCTATTCTGAGAAACTATGATTCACATCAAGATGCTACAATCCGATCCTCGGCATAAACATCCCCATGACAACAGAGATGTACTAATGGTCAGGCTCAGGAGGAGACTTGTCACTAGGTAACATTTATGTTCACAATCTGAACAAATATTCATCCTTGACATCTGGAGAGTGTTTACTGAGTCACATTGTATGACGGGAAATGTGCAGAAACGCGGCTCCTGCTGCAAACACCGGGGCAGAGTCTACAGGATGTGCGTGTGCACAAGGTCGAATCAATGTCACAGCGGGGGCCAGAGCGGGCCAGGTCTAGCACAAGAACTGGGGGGACCAGTGCAGCCGCTGGACAAGCCGGGGAGAGGTGACACATGTTTAAAGTTCCAGGGTATGATCCCTTTATCACAATCCACTAGATCACAGGTCGCCGGCGGTTTTCTCCTCTCTCCGTCAGGGACACTGCTGCGGTTATTGCCTGCCGACATGCTCTTGTCTAGGGCCATCAACCTCAACTAAAACCAATACAACTCAGGTCATCCAGATGGCACACCCTGTGTAAACCCCAGGCACGTCATTGTTTCATATGCATAGAAGGGACCTGACATCTGATTCATGCTCCCCGAGCCACGAACAGCATGAATCAGACACAGCAGGCGTCCTTGCAGGTCTAATGTGAAGTGCTGAAGTGTTTCGGAGGAAACATACTTTGAAGAGCCAGCTGGGGTAAATGCATCTCCACTGACAAGTCCACGACCGGTCCCCAGCACCTTCTCCCCACACCGACGGGTCTCTCCTCTGTATATGTGTATAAGGAGAGACTTGTCAGACTAGAGGATACGGGCAGGCACAATCCAGACAGCTTTCTTATGCATCATCTCTTGAAGACTCGTACTTCTGGGACGACAGCCATTAAGAACAATGTGATATAGTGTGCGGCGTATGGTGTGAGCACTGACAGGCGGACCCCCACCCCTGTAACCTGTGCAGAGTATGGTCTGAGCACTAACAGGCGGACCCCCACCCCTGTAACCTCTGCAGTGTGTGGTGTATGGTCTGAGCACTGACAGGCCGACCCCCACCTCTGTAACCTCTGCAGTGTTTGGTGTATGGTCTGAGCACTGACAGGCGGACCCCCCCCACACCTGTAACCTCTGCAGTGTGCAGAGTATTGTCTGAGCACTGACAGGCGGACCCCCACCCCTGTAACCTCTGCAGTGTGTGGTGTATGGTCTGAGCACTGACAGGCCGACCCCCACCTCTGTAACCTCTGCAGTGTTTGGTGTATGGTCTGAGCACTGACAGGCGGACCCCCCCCACACCTGTAACCTCTGCAGTGTGCAGAGTATGGTCTGAGCACTGACAGGCGGACCCCCCACCCCTGTAACCTCTGCAGTGTGCTGCGTATGGTCTGAGCACTGACAGGCGGACCCCCACCCCTGTAACCTCTGCAGTGTGTGGTGTATGGTCTGAGCACTGACAGGCGGACCCCCCCACACCTGTAACCTCTGCAGTGTGCAGAGTATGGTCTGAGCACTGACAGGCGGACCCCCCACCCCTGTAACCTCTGCAGTGTGCCGCGTATGGTCTGAGCACTGACAGGCGGACCCCCACCCCTGTAACCTCTGCAGTGTGCGGTGTATGGTCTGAGCACTGAAAGGCGGACCCCCACCCCTGTAACCTGTGCAGAGTATGGTCTGAGCACTAACAGGCGGACCCCCACCCCTGTAACCTCTGCAGTGTGTGGTGTATGGTCTGAGCACTGACAGGCCGACCCCCACCCCTGTAACCTCTGCAGTGTTTGGTGTATGGTCTGAGCACTGACAGGCGGACCCCCCCACACCTGTAACCTCTGCAGTGTGCAGAGTATGGTCTGAGCACTGACAGGCGGACCCCCCACCCCTGTAACCTCTGCAGTGTGCCGCGTATGGTCTGAGCACTGACAGGCGGACCCCCACCCCTGTAACCTCTGCAGTGTGCGGTGTATGGTCTGAGCACTGAAAGGCGGACCCCCACCCCTGTAACCTGTGCAGTGTGCGGTCTGAGCACTGACAGGCCCCACCCCTGTAACCTCTGCAGTGTGCGGTGTATGGTCTGAGCACTGACAGGCAGACCCCCCAGCCCTGTAACCTTTGCAGTGTGTGGTGAATGGTCTGAGCACTGACAGGTGGATCCCCACCCCTGTAACCCTTGCAGTGTGCTGTGTATGGTCTGAGCACTGACAGGCGGACCCCCCACCCCTGTAACCTCTGCAGTGTGCGGTGTATGGTCTGAGCACTGACAGGCAGACCCCCACCCCTGTAACCTCTGCAGTGTGTGGTGTATGGTCTGAGCACTGACAAGCGGACCCCCACCCCTGTAACCCTTGCAGTGTGCTGTGTATGGTCTGAGCACTGACAGGCGGACCCCCCCACCCCTGTAACCTCTGCAGTGTGCAGTGTATGGTCTGAGCACTGACAGGCGGACCCCCACCCCTGTAACCTCTGCAGTGTGCGGTGTATGGTCTGAGCACTGACAGGCAGACCCCCCCCTATAACCTTTGCAGTGTGCAGAGTATAGTCTGAGCACTGACAGGCAGACCCCCCCCCTATAACCTCTGCAGTGTGCAGAGTATAGTCTGAGAACTGACAGGCAGACCCCCCCCCCTATAACCTCTGCAGTGTGCAGAGTATAGTCTGAGAACTGACAGGCAGACCCCCACCCCTGTAACCTCTGCAGTGTGCGGTGTATGGTCTGAGCACTGACAGGCGGACCCCCACCCCTGTAACCTCTGCAGTGTGCGGTGTATGGTCTGAGCACTGACAGGCGGACCCCCACCCCTGTAACCTCTGCAGTGTGCGGTGTATGGTCTGAGCACTGACAGGCAGACCCCCCCCCCCTATAACCTCTGCAGAGTATAGTCTGAGCACTGACAGGCAGACCCCCCCCCCCTATAACCTCTGCAGTGTGCAGAGTATAGTCTGAGAACTGACAGGCAGACCCCCCCCCCTATAACCTCTGCAGTGTGCAGAGTATAGTCTGAGAACTGACAGGCGGACCCCCCCCCTGTAACCTCTGCAGTGTGTGGTATATGGAACCCAAACAAGAGAGTCTTTAAATTTGCCAGGTAGAAGAGACACTCAAACAAGCCATGATTATAAATGTATAAAACATTTTATTTAAATAATGCTGTAGATGTGTCAATAACAAATCAAAGTGATATAGAAAAGGACCAGAGGGAATAAGTGCTGAAGGGGAAAACACCCCACGTGTCCTGGAAGAAAATAGAGGAGAACAAATCTTCCAGAAGATCCAAACACCTTCCCAGGGTAAAGAATGACCACCCGGTAGATGATGGCCCAAAGGTGTATCATAACCTAATGAGCCAAGTAAATCCAAGTATAGCCCACAGGGCAATGCACCTACCAGGATGATGGATCACAGAAAACCGGGGTAGCACGTGGGGACCGACGTCCCAACACGTGTTTCGCTTGATGTGCTTCGTCGGGGGACAGAGTGTGGTATATGGTCTGAGCACTGACAGGCTTACCCCCACCCCTGTAACCTCTGCAGTGTGCTGTGTATGGTCTGAGCACTGACAGGCGGACCCCCCACACCTGTAACCTCTGCAGTGTGCTGTGTATGGTCTGAGCACTGACAGGTGGACCCTCCACCCCTGTAACCTCTGCAGCAAATGCGGTCCGCACTCACATGTCTATTCTGAAAAGACGACCTCTGGATATGACACTGAGCACATGCACTCAACTTCTGTGGTAGACCATGGCGAGGCCTGTTCTTAGTGGATCCTGTCTTGTTATACCTCTGTATGGTCTTGGCCACTGTGCTGCAGCTCAGGTTCAGGGTGGTGACAATCTTCTTATAGTCTTGGACATCTTTATGTAGAACAAAAAATTTTTTTCCAGCTCCTCATAAAATTCTTTGCAACGAGGAGCCATGCTGAACTTCCAGTGACCAGTATGAGAGAGTGTGTGAGCGATAACACCAAATGTAACACACCTGCTCCCCATTCACACCTGAGACCTTGTAACACTAATGAGTCACATGACACTAGGGAGGGAAAATGGCTAATTGGGCACAATTTGGCCATTTTCACTTAGGGATGTACTCACTTTTTTTGCCAGCTGTGTGATGAGTTATTTAGAGGACACCTAATTTACACCGTTATACAAGCTGCACACTGACACTGCATATTGTATCACAGGGTCAGATCTACGGTGTTGTCCCTTGAAAAGATATAAAATGTCAGAGGTATGATATCACCAGCTACAAAACTATTGGAACTAATAAAATACCATATTATTTATCTCATGCGGTGACCGCTGATGTGAAAAAAAGAAAGCGTCCTCCATCACGCTGCTGCTTCTGAGCATATGACACACAGGCAGGAGCGCAGGAATCCCTCATTCTCTATTATTCCTAGAATTGATGGCACACAAGAAAGATGAATAATCAGATATTAGAGAATTTCTCCAGATTTAGTCCCCAGCATGGCTGCTTCGGCTTTATACCTGTGACGGGGCTCAATGAAATAAATCTATAAAAAAAAAAAAAGTATAAAATCCATACAGATAAATGTAAAATTAGTGAGAATCCCTGCTTAGCTTCTTTAAGATAATTACTCTTGGAGGATGAAGGCAGAAGTTTTTGTGTGGCAAAACACGCAATTTTATTATTACATTTTTTTCCCTGAGAATTTGTACGTTCTTTGTATGATACATAAAAAAGGAACCCATCTAGGAATAATTGCTCCCTCATTTGGCGGCATAAATTGTAGTCTAATGGCTTTTCTCTGAAATTATCGGAGCAGTCTTTACACAGGATAGCCGAGCATCAATGGATCTTTACAGATAATTATTGTCATTTTACCAAGGGGATGATTTTCCTCCTTATAAGCTTATTTAGTAAACCAATGGCGCTACGGAGCAGAGATCCTGCTCCTCCATGTACGAGGAGGTCACCTATGTGTGGAGCAATGTAGCATTATAGAGATATATGAAAGCACGCAGACCCATGTGTACAGTTATTCCACGGGCCTGGAGAAGCACCGACATATAGTGACAAAAGAAGAAAACGCTTTCACATGATGGTTACACATAAAATACATTACAGCATATACACTGTACTGATCCCATACAAAATCACTAATCTGGAGATACATCCTGTATTATACTCCAGAGCTGCACTCACTATTCTGCTGGAGCAGTCACTGTGTACATACATTACATTACTGATCCTGAGTTACGTCCTATATTATACTCCAGAGCTGCACTCACTATTCTGCTGGAGCAATCACTGTGTACATACATTACTGATCCTGAGTTACCTCCTGTATTATTCTCCAGAGCTGCACTCACTATTCTGCTGGTGCAATCACTGTGTACATACATTACATTACTGATCCTGAGTTACGTCCTATATTATACTCCAGAGCTGCACTCACTATTCTGCTGGTGCAGTCACTGTGTACATACATTACTGATCCTGAGTTACCTCCTGTATTATTCTCCAGAGCTGCACTCACTATTCTGCTGGTGCAGTCACTGTGTACATACATTACATTACTGATCCTGAGTTACCTCCTGTATTATACTCCAGAGCTGCACTCACTATTCTGCTGGTGCAGTCACTGTGTACATACATTACATTACTGATCCCGAGTTCTATCCTGTATTATGCTCCAGAGCTGCACTCACTATTCTTCTGGTGCAGTCACTGTGTACATACATTACATTACTGATTCTGCAATGATCCTGACTCCCATCCTGTATTATACTCCAGAGCTGCACTCACTATTTCTGCTGGTGCAGTCACTGTGTACATACACTACATTACTGATCCTGAGTTACATTCTGTATTATACTCCAGAGCTGCACTCACTATCCTGCTGGTGCAGTCACTGTGTACATACATTACATTTCTGATCCTGAGTTGCCTCCTGTATTATACTCCAGAGCGTCACTCACTATTCTGCTGGTGCAGTCACTGTGTACATACATTACTGATCCTGAGTTACATCTTGTATTATACTCCAGAGCGGCACCCACTAATCTGCTGGTACAGTCACTGTGTACATACATTACATTACTGATCCTGAGTTACCTCCTGTATTATACTCCAGAGCCGCATTCACTATTCTGCTGGTGCAGTCACTGTGTACATACATTACATTACTGATCCTGAGTTACATCTTGTATTATACTCCAGAGCCGCATTCACTATTCTGCTGGTGCAGTCACTGTGTACATACATTACTGATCGTGAGTTACATGCTGTATTATACTCCAGAGCTGCAATCACTCTTCTGCCGGTGGAGTCGTTGTGTACATAAACTGATGGCATATAACAGTGACCCTTCTGCATGATGAGAATAACCCTTTAAGGGATACTTGACACCAGTCACCATGCACGCAGTTCTGTAGATGTTATTTAATCTGCAGATATTCTAATTCATAGCTAGCATTCTCATGGAATAGTCCACGAGGCGGCGGTGTCTGTGCGCAGCAGGTGCCCTTTAAGCACATCTTCACGTTATCATTTTTTATTAAGCTTGACTGTCTCGGAGGGAGTGTGATCAAGAGCCGTATTTAACATCCATTGAAAGCCACTTCTAGACGTCTCCTAAACAGGATTAATCCTTGTGGGACAGAATTCATGCCTCAAGCAGCCATTCAAGCAGAGCTGACAACGCTCTCCCCGATTACCTGACAAACGCCTATATCCAATTCACACTGCACCTGCACAGCCCTTTCTCCAATTACACCTGAAAAACATTCTGATTGCACCTCATTATGGGACTGTAATGTTACCGCAGCACAACTAATAATCAGAGCCCTACAACACAATATAATAATGTGCACCGCCATCACACACCACAGCATATACCCGCAGAGAAACACTGTCTGCTGCCCCCATCCTCCACAACTACAGGAAAATGCCATGGTGTATATTTCAGGGTAAAATGTCCAGGAATTGTCCCGATTCTCCTTCTCTGTAACTTGTCATTTTTTCAGTGGCCAGTTTCTCTTGTTCATATTTCTGCCAACCCTAAAAGCAGAGACAAAGACCCGCCCCCATATCCTGTAAAAAGGCAAAGACCCGCCCCCATATCCTGTAAAAAGGCAAAGACCCGCCCCCATATCCTGTAAAAAGGCAAAGACCTGCCCCCATATTCTGTAAAAAAGCAAAGACCCGCCCCCATATCCTATAAAAAGGCAAAGACCTGCCCCCATATCCTATACAAAGGCAAAGACCTGCCCCCATATCCTGTAAATAGGCAAAGACCTGCCCCCATATAATGTAAAAAGGCAAAGACCCACCCCCATATAATGTAAAAAGGCAAAGACCCACCCCCATATCCTGTAAAAAGGCAAAGACCCGCCCCCATATCCTATAAAAAGGCAAAGACCTGCCCCCATATCCTGTACAAAGGCAAAGACCTGCCCCCATATACTGTAAAAAGGCAAAGACCTGCCCCCATATCCTGTAAAAAGGCAAAGACCCGCCCCCATATAATGTAAAAAGGCAAAGACCCACCCCCATATCCTGTAAAAAGGCAAAGACCCGCCCCCATATCCTATAAAAAGGCAAAGACCTGCCCCCATATCCTGTAAAAAGGCAAAGACGTGCACCCATATCCTGTAAAAAGGCAAAGACCTGCCCCCATATCCTGTAAAAAGGCAAAGACCAGCCCCCATATCCTGTAAAAAGGCAAAGACCTGCCCCCATATCCTGTAAAAAGGCTAAGACCTGCCCCCATATCCTGTAAAAAGGCAAAGACCAGCCCCCATATCCTGTAAAAAGGCAAAGACCAGCCCCCATATCCTGTAAAAAGGCAAAGACCAGCCCCCATATCCGGTAAAAAGGCAAAGACCTGCCCCCATGTCCTGTAAAAAGGCAAAGACCAGCTCCCATATCCTGTAAAAAGGCAAAGACCTGCCCCCATGTCCTGTAAAAAGGCAAAGACCAGCCCCCATATCCTGTAAAAAGGCAAAGACCTGCCCCCATATCCTGTAAAAAGGCAAAGACCCGCCTACATATCCTGTGGGGTGGCAAAGATTAACACCCACTTCCTGTACAGAGGAAAAGACCCGCCCCCACTTTCCATATAGAAGCAAAGACCCACTTCCTGTACAGAGGCAAAGAGCTGCCCTTACATCCTCCAATGGAGCTGCAATAGCAGACAATTTCCATTCACTGCAGCTACTACAAAGCATTTTCTGCATTCTGGCTCCACTTTGGCCACCAGGAATGTTTTTAAACATTAATTATTAATTATTATTATTATTATTATTATTATTATTAGTAGTAGTAGTAGTAGTATTCATTTAGTAAAGTACATGAGACATGACGCTAACACAATACTTTCCTGTTTGGACTTGTCATTGATGACTGTACTGGAGGACAGACCTGGGTACAATTAGGCTACTTTCACACATCCGGTTTGAGCCGTGCGGCTCAATCCGGCTGTGAAAACTATGCAACGGATGCGGTGAAAACACCGCATCCTTTGCATAAGTTTTTACATGCGGCTGGTCCGGTTTTTTCCGGTTGTGGCATGCTACTGAGCATGCGCAGTGGAAAATACCGCATGCGGCGACCGGATGCGGTTTTTTCCGCATCGCGCCGCATCCGGCCTCCATAGGGATGCATTGAAAAATGCGCCGCAGCGGCTGGATGCGGCGCGATGCGGTGTTTTTTGCCGGAGCAAAAAACGTTGCAGGGAACGTTCGATCCGGCCGCCGCATCGGCTACATCTGCCGCATGCGGCAAAAACCGGACCGAACGCAAGCCCCTGCGGCACAATGCGGCACTAATGTAAGTCAATGCAAAAAAAACCGCAATCGGCGTTACAAAAGCCGGTTGCGGTTTTTCTGCAGAACGCCGTATTGTGCCGCAGAGCAAAAATCCGGATGTGTGAAAGTACCCTTACAGAACACAAGTTTCCTGAAATGCTGGACAGCTCCACTTTGTGTTGTTTCATCCATGGCTGATATAAGAAATGTCCAGATTAGGGTATGTTCACACATCAGGTTTTTGCTGTGCGGCACAATCCGACGCTTTTCTGAAAAACCGGATGCGGCAACAGCTGTCACCGCATCCGGTTTTTCCCCCATAGACTTGCATTAGGCTATGTGCGCACGTGTGCGCTCTGCACCGCACCGAAAAGGTGCGCTTCAGAGCGCAGCTGAAAAGCTGCGTTCTGAAGCGCATGGTGCCGGCGAGAACGTGCGTTCTGCCTGCAGCTCCTGCCATAGACAGAGCAGGGGCTGCCGGCAAAGCGCACGGAAGAAGTGACATGTCACTTCTTAGAACGCAGCGCTTCGGGCAGCAGCCAAAGCGCTGCGCTCTAATATGCCACTTGCGCACGGCTCCTGCACAATCTCCATAGATTATGCAGGGGACGCAGGACGCATGCAGTTACGCTGCGCTACAAAGCGCAGCGTAACTGCATGAATTACGCACATGTGTGCACATAGCCTTAGCGCCGGATTGTGCAGTATCGCGTCCATTTTTTTGCCATATGCGGCATATTTAGCCGGTACGGCAGCCGGATAAAACGTTGCATGCTGCGTTTTTTGCTGCGGCGAAAAAACAGCATCCTGCCGGATCCGGCGCAATTTACAATGCAAGCCTATGGACGCCGGATGCGGCGTCCTGCGGCAAAAAACGCATCCAACCGCTGGATGCGGTTTTTTGAACTGCGCATGCTCAGTATCAAACCGGATGCGGCAAAAAAACAGACGGGCCGCATAGAAAAACTTATGCAACGCATCCGTTTTTTTCGCCGCATCCGTTGCATAGGTTTTTGAGCCGGATTCGGCCAGACAGAAAATAACACATGTGTGAACTTAGCCTTATGGAAAGCTCTGAGCTGAGACATAGAGAAACAGCTATTCTGTCCCCCTCATGGATGACGGGGGTGCGAGCGGCACCTCTGCACCCACCTGCACCTTTAACCTTATATTGGTAAATGTTGCATTTTTTATTGATGCCAATTTTTGGGTGGGTGGGGGGCAATAAATCCAGACCAGGATGCATGGTGATAACGTGCGCAGGCCGGGAACTGGAGACCCAAGACCCTTTGTGTTTCCTGACAAGTGGCTTCTGAGCTTCATTCTCCATTATCCGTACACAACCTCCTGTCGCTTCTATGAAGATTGGTTTAAGCATTAGGAAATTACGCATCTGTTGTATTTTCCATTTCTGAATCGGCAATTTTCTTTTAAACTACATGGAATGGATAATCGTCAGAATGGCTGGTGAATTCGCTAGAATTATCCTCCTACAATACAGAGGAGACGCTCAGTGCACCTAGATGGACTCTAAATCACCGCCAATATTGCAATATAATCTACTGGAAAACGCTCAGCTGACCGGCCGAATCTACTGCACCGGGACCGCAGACACTGCACACACGAGGCAACTACAGGACATCATACATAGAACACTACAACCCCCAGCATGCCCTGAATACTGGATATAGCCATAATACCATTCTATTACTCAGTATACACAGAACACTACAACCCCCAGCATGCCCTGAATACTGGACATAGCCATAATACCATTCTATTATTCTATGCATAGAACACTACAACCCCCAGCATGCCCTGAATACTGGACATAGCCATATTACCATTCTATTACTCAGTATACACAGAACACTACAACCCCCAGCATGCCCTGAATACTGGACATAGCCATAATACCATTCTATTACTCAGTATACACAGAACACTACAACCCCCAGCATGCCCTGAATACTGGACATAGCCATAATACCATTCTATTATTCTATGCATAGAACACTACAACCCCCAGCATGCCCTGAATACTGGACATAGCCATATTACCATTTTATTACTCAGTATACACAGAACACTACAACCCCCAGCATGCCCTGAATACTGGACATAGCCATAATACCATTCTATTACTCAGTATACACAGAACACTACAACCCCCAGCATGCCCTGAATACTGGACATAGCCATAATACCATTCTATTATTCTATGCATAGAACACTACAACCCCCAGCATGCCCTGAATACTAGACATAGCCATAATACCATTCTATTACTCAGTATACACAGAACACTACAACCCCCAGCATGCCCTGAATACTAGACATAGCCATAATACCATTCTATTATTCTATGCATAGAACACTACAACCCCCAGCATGCCCTGAATACTGGACATAGCCATAATACCATTCTATTACTCAGTATACACAGAACACTACAACCCCCAGCATGCCCTGAATACTGGACATAGCCATAATACCATTCTATTATTCTATGCATAGAACACTACAACCCCCAGCATGCCCTGAATACTAGACATAGCCATAATACCATTCTATTATTCTATGCATAGAACACTACAACCCTCAGCATGCCCTGAATACTGGACATAGCCATAATACCATTCTATTACTCAGTATACACAGAACACTACAACCCCCAGCATGCCCTGAATACTGGACATAGCCATAATACCATTCTATTACTCAGTATACACAGAACACTACAACCCCCAGCATGCCCTGAATACTGGACATAGCCATAATACCATTCTATTATTCTATGCATAGAACACTACAACCCCCAGCATGCCCTGAATACTAGACATAGCCATAATACCATTCTATTATTCTATGCATAGAACACTACAACCCTCAGCATGCCCTGAATACTGGACATAGAATAATAGAATGGTATTATGGCTATGCACAGAACACTACAACCCCCAGCATGCCCTGAATACTGGACATAGCCATAATACCATTCTATTATTCTATGCATAGAACACTACAACCCTCAGCATGCCCTGAATACTGGGCATAGCCATAATACAATTATATTATTCTGTATACACAGAACACTACAACCCCCAGCATGCCCTGAATACAGGACATAGCCATAATACCATTCTATTACTCAGTATACACAGAACACTACAACCCCCAGCATGCCCTGAATACTGGACATAGCCATAATACCATTCTATTATTCTATGCATAGAACACTACAACCCCCAGCATGCCCTGAATACTGGACATAGCCTTAATACAATTCTATTATCCTGTGCATAGAACACTACAACCCCCAGCATGTCCTGAATACTGGACATGGCGACCAGTGGGACATTCAGTGATCCCAAGAATGGAGGTGGAGGTATGGAAGATCGACCTCCACTCAATTCAATGGGGCAATTGGAAAATAGATGAGCGCTGAACTTGCAATGAATGGAGCAGGAGCTGAGCATGCGCCCCCTCCGTGCCATTCATTTTCTATAGGACTGGAGAAATAGCTGTTGTTTCTCTGGGAGCTCCATAGGCAATGGACTTCCCCTCCATTGAAAACTGGGCTCTACAAACGATTTTCATATCCAGTGCCCCGTTCTCAGGATTGCTGCGGCCCTATCCGGCAGATACAAGATAAGTTTTCATTTTGGAATATCCCCTTTAAGGAGATGGAAAGGTGGTACATATGATTCCCTAAGACCATAACACATCAGACACAAGTCCAATGTGAAATTTTGCAGCAGCAATCCAAACCTGTAACCCCCTCCCCCCACCCCTCCCAATTATCTATATTAAACCCATCGGCTAAACGAAGATATATAGAGCAGTAACCAACTCTCTGAAGACAAGGTCTAGTCCTAATTGGCAGAAAAAAAATCCCATAGAGGTGTGCTTCATTGATCCACACCAATGTAGTCTGGCCTGAATGCATCTCTATACAAGTGCGGGATGATTGGAGGGCGGCTTGATACAAAAGGATCATTTGTGAAGATGCAATCCCCAAATTGGCAATGGCAGAAATAGAAATGTTCTAGTTTATATCTACACGCCCTGTGTACAACAGTCATAGCAATCCCAGCCTGTTCTTGTAAACTGAATATTGTTTTGTATATAAACACTGCCACCTTGTGGCAACAGAGTAGAATGCACCCTCACAAATAGAATTCCTATTATGAACATGCACTGTGCGCGTTACAACGTTTTGTTGTTTTTCTTTTTTTTTTAATGCAATATAATTCTTTATTTTAGCTGCATAGGAAGCCTGATAATTGCACCATTTCTGCAAATATGAATTAATTGCTATATATGTACATTTTATAGGATGTAAAGTTTCTAATCACATCCACTGAGAAATAGACTTTCGTGCACCGGCACAAATGTCTTGAAATAATATAAGGAAATGTCAATTATGGATTAATTTCATCTATAGGGTGAGTTTATGTGTAAAAAGTGTCAAAAGTAGCAAAAATTAATTGAAAATTCCAAATACCCACAATAAAAATTTAATATGGACAAATTGTCTCTTCAGGGAGGAAGGAGACGATCTCTAGTGCTACCTATTGGAAGTAGCAATCCCAAAAGTGGCCCTTTATAACAGGTCATTTCATATGACAGGATTTATGCCAGATCAGAACCTCAATTTGCAGTCACAGTGTTTCGAGCTGATTGCCCCTCGTCAATGCAAAGTATGAGATCTGATCTGGCTGTATAAGAAGCTATAGTGGGGTCTAAGGTGAAAAACGTTTCTCCTTGCGGATACTGACATACCAATCTGGCTGCCAGTGAAAAGTCTTATAGCTGCAATGCTCCTCTGGGAAATATTCAAATTGTCTCTTCTAGGATTGTCTTTTAGGATTGCTTCTTCCAATAGGTGGCACTAGAGTTTGTCTCCTTTCCTGAAGAGACAATTTGTTGTCTCCTTAGACCCTACTATAGCTTCTCATACAGCCAGATCAGATCTCATACCTTGCACTGAGGAGGGGCAATCACCCGAAACACCATGTCTGCAAATTGAAGTTCTGATTTGGCATACAAAAAAAAAGAAAATCTTTATTTTTATATAGCGCTATTAATTCCGCAGCGCTTTACATACATCAGAAAACTGTCCCCATTGGGGCTCACAATCTAAAGTCCCTATCTGTATGTCTTTGGAGTGTGGTAGGAAACTGGAGAACCCGGAGGAAACCCACGCAAACACAGGGAGAACATACAAACTCCTTGCAGATGTTGTCCTTGGTGGGATTCGAACCCAGGACCCCAGCGCTGCAAGACTGCAGTGCTAACCACTGAGCCACCACAAGACTGCAGTGCTAACCACAGAGCCACCGTGCCACCCTACACCGGCATAAATCCTAAGTCATATGAAAAGGCTCGTTAAAGGGTCACTTTTGATTTTTAGGATTGCTGCTTCCAATAAGTGGCGCTAGAGTTCGTCTCTTTCCTTCCTGAAGACACAATTTGCATATTTCCCAGAGGAGCACTGCAGCTATAAGTCTCCTCACTGGCAGCCAGATTTGTCAGTTTGGTTTGTCAGTCTCCGCAAGGATAAAAGTTTTCCTCTTAGACCTTAATATGGACAAAGGACACAAAAAGTGAAGCTATAAAACATATATTGGGTATAGTATTGGGGTTCTATTATATGGTGGCCTCAGGGCTGCTACATAGTAAATAGCGACATTACGGCGCCCTCCGTAGGCACAACATGGATCATGCACGTAAATCTAACAGACGTGCTATGCTGGGCGCTTACTACCTCGGTACAGGCAGCTTCACTAATGAGAACCTCGCTATCTGATGCATTGTAGCGTATTTTCTGGCAGTAAAGTATTGCAGGGCTCGGGATGATTTAATTGCTTGAAGAACAGAATTCCAGGATCGCAAGTGCAAACTGACACCAACAGTAAAAGCGATAACATAGCAAGGGAAACCTCACCCCCAAAGCGATGCAAAGACGCAGGGGCCCCAAGTGCAAAATGGTCTCTACATGAGCAATCACCAGACATTGGGGGGATGTTTGTAGGACCCTGCATTACTATCCACACAGAGGATACACGAGAAGCCGGAGAATGTCACGCAGCCCGCGGTTATTAGTTTATTGATTGCACATTGATTGGGTTTGTATAAGTAAGGCAATAATACCCTCGGCGCGCTAATTACTACAGGAGCAAATCTGCTTAGTTCTGCAGGCAAACACAATTATACCGCCACTTCTTAATTTAATTATACAAGGGTTTAACTTATGAAGAGAGTGAAATCTACATGTAATTCCACAGATGAAACTGGAACATCTCCTTCCTCGGTGGCACAGGGCATCGCTGGATGAGTGAGGGTCCGACGTTCTCAATTATTACCCCTGGGTGTGTTATTTTATATCCAGATATATTGACGACGCTCTATTTCATTAGTATGGTGCATTGCACTTCTATTCCTCCACAAACCCACCTGTTATGATCCGGTAACCGTGGAAGATTACAAAAAACTCCCATTGGTCAAAAAACACCAAAAAAACAGGAGTAGTTAGAACCTGGGCTGACCGCAATACCCTATCAGACCACACGAGAAGTAGCCGTGGAGCGTTCATAAAAACCTAGATGCCACGTCACAGCTTAAGAAACTAGATACACCTCACAGAGAGAAATGAGGAAATCTACCTTGCCTCAGAGAAGTCCCCAAAGATGTAGATAGCCCCCCACATATAAAGATTACAGTGATGTAGAAAAACATAATACACAGATAGGACAAATAGATTCAGCAAAGGCGAGGCCCAACTAACTTGATACAAAGAAAAAGAAAGGAAACCGATTGTGGTCAGTGCAAAATCCCAATAGCAAAATACCAAACTCCTGATAGTAAAAATGGCCCTGGAGGTTGAACGACATCACCCCCACTATATCAGGTACTCCTGTAAATAACGGGAGAACAAAAAACACACAAAAATACAGAAGAGCAAATAATCAAGTTAAACAGAGGGAAAATCCCTTTTCCTGCAGGAGAGCCAGCACAGGGAAACCCCCGTGCTCACAACACAAGAGAAACCAAACTTCACCTGCAAGAAAACAGATACAAAGCAAAACAAGGAAAAACAACACCCTACGGTGTAAACCAGGAAGCAAGGAAAAAACGGTCATGCTCAGGGAAACAGGGACGGACAGAACTCCAAGCCAGAAACAGAGACTGAGGAATATACAATTATAACCGGCGCCAGCAAGTCAAAAAAGTGCTCTCCTATATAGACCAGACTTGTCTGCAATAGGACTTCCCTAATTTCCAATTAACACCGACACCTGTCTGAGTCACAGGCTCAGATTCAGCTCCACTACCATTCCTGGTACTTCAAAACAGCACCCACACAGACGACATTTACAACACGCACCTAAGTATCCTTAGCTGCCTTTTTCCAGCATTAGGGGGTCAACACATCCAAGCTTGGACCTTCCTACTAAGGACCTGGTGAATGACCGATTCAGCTAACCAAAAAGCGGCCTGTCTTATTAACCATCTCCCAACTGACAAGAAAGCAAGGCACTTGCTGCAAACACAGGAGAGCTCGGAAAAGAAATCAATCCAGTGTATAAGAGAGTTTGTTGAGATATCAGCTGATTGAACGATTGGCCGAACCAAGGTTTGGTCAACATCTGTCTAAAGGGAATAGAGAGCTCATAAGAAGATGGTTCAGGAGAAGAGAGATCAGCTTTAGAGACTGGACATTGAGCTCACTGATAGCTCCTGCAGTCTTCTAATACTGTCATGTATACAGGATGCATAAGTCAAATTCTGCAAAAAAAAAAATCAGAGATGGACTGTCTATTAGGCAAGAACTTACATGCTTGCAAGCGCTGCTCTGAAGTTGGCGATCTCGCTAGATCCGGGGGGCTTCTATGGGAAAGCGTGCAGTTTGGACACATCGCTGGTCCAAAATACAACCCCTGGCAAACATTATGGAATCACCTGGCTCTGAGGATGTTCATTCAGTTGTTTAGTTTTGTGCCGTCTGTGATCTGCTTTTTATAAACAAAAGTAAAGTCATTTCAAATGGCAACTTTCTGGCTTTAAGAAACACTAACAAAAATCATGAAAACATATTGTGCAGCCAGTAACTGTTACTCCTCAAGACCAAACATTGGGAAAAAATTATGGAATCACGCAATTATGAGGAAAAAAATATGGAATCATGAAAAACAAACAAACAAAAGAACCCTCCTGTAATCCATCAGTAGTATTTTGTGGCACCACCTCTGGCTTTTATAACGACTTTCAGTCTTTGAGGCATGGACTTAAATGAGTGACAACCAGGACTCTTCATCAATCTGTCTCCAACTTTCTCTGATTGCTGTTGCCCGATCAGCTTTGCAGGTTGGAGCCTTGTCATGGACCATTTTGTTCAACTTCCACCAAAGATTTTCAATTGGATTGAGATCTGGACTATTTGCAGGCCATGACATTGACCTTATGTGTCTTCTTTCAAGGAATGTTTTCACAGTTTTTGCCCTATGGCAGGATGCATTATCATCTTGATAAATTATTTCATCATCCCCAAACATCCTTTCAATTGATGAAGTAAGAAAAGTGTGCAAAATTTCAATGTAAACTTGGGCATTTATTGAAGATGTAATGACAGCCATCTCCCCAATGCCTTTACCTTACATGCAGCCCCATATCATCAATGACTGTGGAAATTTACATGTTCCCTTCAGGTAGTCATCTTTTTATTGTTTATCTTTTCTGTCTGTAAATCCCATTTCCTGTAGGCGGTTTCTTACAGTTCGGTCACAGACATTGACTCCAGTTTCCTCTCATTCGTTCCTCATTTGTTTTGTTGTGCATTTCCAGCTTTGGAGACATATTGCTTCAAGTTTCCTGTCTTGCCACTTTGATGTCTTCCTTGGTCTACCAGTATGTTTGTCTTTAACAACCTTCCCATGTAGTTTGTATTTGGTCCAAATTTTAGACACAGCTGACTGTGAACAACCAACATCTTTTGCAACATTGTGTGATGATTTACCCTCTTTTAAGAGTTGGATAATCCTCTCCTTTGTTTCAATTGACATCTCTCGTGTTGGAGCCACAATTCATGTCAGTCCACTTGGTGCAACAGCTCTCCAAGGTGTGATCACTCCTTTTTAGATGCAGAGTAACGAGCAGACCTTATTTGATGCAGATGTCAGTTTTTGGAATGAAAATTTACAGGGCGATGCCATAATTTCTTCCTCATAATTGAGTGATTCCATAATTTTGCGCCCTGTTTGGTCTTGAAAATTAACCATTACTGGCTAGCACATTATGTTTTCATGATTATTTTTAGTGTTTCTTAAAGCCAGAAAGTTGGCATTTGAAATGACTTTAGTTTTGGGCCGTCTGTGATCTGCTTTTTTTAAACAAAAGTAAACAACTAAATAAACATCCTCAGAGCCAGGGGAGGCCATAATTTTTGCCAGGGGCTGTACTAATCCTTAGAAGAGCGCTGTTCTCGGGCAAGCTGGAACCCGTGAGAACAACCCTGTTAGGCTAAGTTCACACATCCTGTGTTTTGCATCAGTCACAATCCGTCGCCTTGGGGAATTACGGTACCCTGCAAAATATTTTGCAGGAATCCTGTATTTCCCCATAGACTTATATTAGCGACGGATTGCGACTGATGACCCTGCGTTGCATCCGCTGCGTCGCGGTCCGTCGTTTTTGACTGACCGCCGAGCGGGTAGCAACGCAGAATGTAACGTTTTTCGGGCCGTTGAAAACAACGCACCGCGCAGGAATCCGTCGCGATCCGCCAAGCTTGTAATGCATGTCTATGGTGCAGGATTCCGTTGTAATCCGTTTTACAACGGAATCCAGCGCAGGATTCCGTCATGCTCTACTGAGCATGCCCAGCATGTTTGGCACGCCCACTGGGCTGTCCCAAACACAGACGGATCATGACTGATCCGTCAAAAAACGGACGCACAGCGGATGTAACGGACGCAACTGATCAGTTTTTTCACAGGATTCCTGTGAAAGGAATCCTGTGAAAAACACATCAGTTGCATCAGTTGACATCTTGAAAATGACTGATCCGTTGCTGACGGACCTGACGGATTGAAAACACAGGATGTGTGAACTTAGCCTTACCATTTGGATTTCTTTCTTCTTGTGCGGGATCACATAAACATGGCCGCTTCCTTTCTGGTATCACCGCTCTGCTCCGTTGCAGAGAATACGTCAAAGCTGTAATACCACATCCAGGGAAGACTGGATCTTGACCCATTTAGAAGCAAATTGCACACAGCAAGTGGCAGTAATTAATGCAAAACTACAAATACAAGCATGCCCTGTCCTATGCCGGCTCGAGGTCTTCCATGTCAGGATTTCATGAGCCGGATATCCCAAGGCCACAGTTAGGAGATGCTGCATCAGCGCAAGTGATCCGACCATTCTGTACAGATCCCCTCACATCTCCTTCCACCCGCTCTGTCCTTTGCCTACGAAATATCTTCCAAATGCTGCATTGTGGGTGCAAAAAAGCCTTCAGGACATGTGAGAGCCCATTACCATCGTCCTTGATAACGAGCATTGTGCATGACGCGGATTCCTGAGTCAGAGGTCCCGTTACCCCCTACGCCTTCAACTCTCATCCAAATCAGACGGTCTAAATAATGCGCAGCGCCTACAGAAGCACGCTCATCTATGTAGGTTAATTACATGCGCCGCACAAACAAGGACTGGTAATGAAATAATGACTGAAGGACGACCCCGCGCATGGGAATTGTCCTCAGCATTCCTGGCCGGAAGCATGGGAGAGTAATGAGACAGTGAAGCTATGTAGTAAAGGCAAAATACAAAAGTATCAAAGCTGCAAACGTTTCCGATTCATTACTTTTCTATCTGTGACTGCGACGAGAGCATCCGGCCAAGAAGACGAAGACTCAAAATATTGGGGCACCATTAACGGCAGTGAACATTTATTTTTTTTTTACAAAGGAGCAAAAATTAAGGGAAGAAATGTTTTTGACTTTCCTGTAAAGTGATCTGAGACATACATAATATTTCTAAACCAGCCGAATAAACACGCTGCCAGGTTCCTCTGCTGGCATCCACTTCCATTACTGGCAAAGTCCTCCGAATATATGGAGGGAACGTGGGTCACAAATAAGGCGCAGAGATAAGACTGATGGTCCACCATTTACAAATATCACAGCCTAGAGGTTATATTTAGTGATGAGCGGGCACTACCATGCTCAGGTGCTCGGTACTGGTAACTAGTGAGGAGCGGGCACTACCATGCTCAGGTGCTCGGTACTGGTAACTAGTGAGGAGCGGGCACTACCATGCTCAGGTGCTCAGTACTGGTAACTAGTGATGAGCGGGCACTACCATGCTCGGGTGCTCTGTACTCGTAACTAGTGATGAGCGGGCACTACCATGCTCAGGTCCTCAGTACTGGTAACTAGTGATGAGTGAGCACTACCATGCTCGGGTGCTCAGTACTGGTAACTAGTGATGAGCGGGCACTACCATGCTCAGGTGCTCAGTACTGGTAACTAGTGATGAGCGGGCACTACCATGCTCAGGTGCTCAGTACTGGTAACTAGTGATGAGCGGGCACTACCATGCTCGGGTGCTCTGTACTCGTAACTAGTGATGAGCGGGCACTACCATGCTCGGGTGCTCGGTACTGGTAACTAGTGATGAGCGGGCACTACCATGCTCGAGTGCTCAGTACTGGTAACTAGTGATGAGCGGGCACTACCATGCTCAGGAGCTCAGTACTGGTAACTAGTGATGAGCGGGCACTACCATGTTCAGGTGCTCAGTACTGGTAACTAGTGATGAGCGGGCACTACCATGCTCGGATGCTCAGTACTGGTAACTAGTAATGAGCGGGCACTACCATGTTCAGGTGCTCAGTACTGGTAACTAGTGATGAGTGGGCACTACCATGCTCGGGTGCTCAGTACTGGTAACTAGTGATGAGCGGGCACTACCATGCTCGGGTGCTCAGTACTGGTAACTAGTGATGAGCAGGCACTACCATGCTCGGGTGCTCAGTACTGGTAACTAGTGATGAGCGGGCACTACCATGCTCGGGTGCTCAGTACTGGCAACTAGTGATGAGCGGGCACTACCATGCTCAGGTGCTCAGTACTGGTAACTAGTGATGAGCGGGCACTACCATGCTCGGGTGCTCAGTACTGGTAACTAGTGATGAGCGGGCACTACCATGCTTGGGTGCTCAGTACTGGTAACTAATGATAAGCGGGCACTACCATGCTCGGGTGCTCCGTACTGGTAACTAGTGATGAGCGGGCACTAACATGCTCGGGTGCTCAGTACTTGAAACTAGCAGTTACCAGAACTGAGCACCCGAGAATGGCAGTGCCCGCTCATCACTAGTTATGAGTACAGAGCAACCGAGCATGGTAGTGCCCGCTCATCACTAGTTACCAGTACTGAGCACCCGAGCATGGTAGTGCTCACTCATCATTAGTTACGAGTACAGCGCACCCGAGCATGGTAGTGCCCGCTCATCACTAGTTACCAGTACTGAGCACCCGAGCATGGTAGTGCCCGCTCATCACTAGTTACCAGTACTGAGCACCCGAGCATGGTAGTGCCCGCTCATCACTAGTTACCAGTACTGAGCACCCGAGCATGGTAGTGCCCGCTCATCACTAGTTACAAGTACTGAGCACACGAGCATGGTAGTGCCCGCTCATCACTAGTTACCAGTACTGAGCACCCGAGCATGGTAGTGCCCACTCATCACTAGTTACGAGTACTGAGCACCCGAGCATGGTAGTTCCCGCTCATCACTAGTTACGAGTACTGAGCACCCGAGCATGGTAGTGCCCGCTCATCACTAGTTACGAGTATTGAGCACCCGAGCATGGTAGTGCCCGCTCATCACTAGTTACGAGTACGGAGCACCCGAGCATGGTAGTGCCCGCTCATCACTAGTTATGAGTACAGAGCACCCAAGCATCGTAGTGCCCGCTCATCACTAGTTATATTCTATTCATCTACCTCTACATCACTGGCAGCTTCTTCCCCTTACTTGGAGCTCATGATACCTTTGCATCCCCACTTTTGATCCCCAATGAAGCAGTGCAGTGCTATTAGAATTGCCTTTGCACAACTAGCAGTAAGTAAAACCCGCTATATGGAGCATGTAGAAGTCTACATAACAAACCGAAGACCCGCAGCCTAACAGGAGCGCTCCCAGCGCACACCCATCTCCCCTCTTCTGTAATGGTGGTGTCTTTGTAACCTTCCCAAGCTGTGAAGTGTGCACCAAGTCTGACTGATGCTGAATGCACAAAGCTATTAATTAAAGGGATTTTCCCATGGATAAAATACCACAATTTCCAAGAATGGAAAGCGCTTAGCTCCGCTCCCATTTATATCACAACCACAAATGCCTGCAGTCCCCGCGGTCAGACCTCCTCGGATCAGAATATGTCTAATGTTGTATGATACTAAGGTGGGAAACCTCTGCAGAGGATTTTCACACGAGCCGGCTGCAATATGTCTGTGCATTTATATCTGCTTATTTCCCGGGGTACCACAGGTCTCAGCAGACTTCCGGCAGAGCTCTCTATCTATACAGACGCCGTTTCTTAGCATTAGTCTCCCCTCTCTTTCTGTCACACGTTGGTTAACATGCGCTCGATTCCTCCACACCTTGTCCAACACCTCCCTCACATGACAATGGCACAGAAATATATGCCAAGTGCTAAAAATACAGCATGGCGGCAAATCCTCGCAATCCATACATTACATGACTCAAAGGGGGGGTCACCCAGTGGATTTCCAGGATCCTCTTACCTGGTCGCCCTTCATTTGGCTTCGGCTGAACTTCTTCCACACATTCTGCAGGAAACCATCCAACGTGCCCCCTGGCATTTCCTTCCCAGAATCCTCCTTCTCCAATGCTTAAAACTGCAAAAAGATTGAAAACCTCAGAGTTAATATTAAGAAGTTAAGAATGTCAGCAGCAAAAGAGAAAACAGAAGGGACAATGATCTGAATGATACAATGGATGGTGCATAGTCATCTGAATGATACAATGGATGGAGCATAGTCATCTGAATGATACAATGGTTGGTGCATAGTCATCTGAATGATACAATGGTTGGTGCATAGTCATCTGAATGATACAATGGTTGGTGCATAGTCATCTGAATGATACAATGGATGGTGCATAGTCATCTGAATGATACAATGGATGGTGCATAGTCATCTGAATGATACAATGGTTGGTGCATAGTCATCTGAATGATACAATGGTTGGTGCATAGTCATCTGAATGATACAATGGTTGGTGCATAGTCATCTGAATGATACAATGGATGGTGCATAGTCATCTGAATGATACAATGGATGGTGCATAGTCATCTGAATGATACAATGGATGGTGCATAGTCATCTGAATGATACAATGATTGGCGCATAGTCATCTGAATGATACAATGGATGGTGCATAGTCATCTGAATGATACAATGGATGGGGCATAGTCATCTGAATGATACAATGGATGGCGCATAGTCATCTGAATGATACAATGATTGGCGCATAGTCATCTGAATGATACAATGGTTGGTGCATAGTCATCTGAATGATACAATGGTTGGTGCATAGTCATCTGAATGATACAATGGATGGTGCATAGTCATCTGAATGATACAATGGTTGGTGCATAGTCATCTGAATGATACAATGGTTGGTGCATAGTCATCTGAATGATACAATGGATGGTGCATAGTCATCTGAATGATACAATGGATGGAGCATAGTCATCTGAATGATACAATGGATGGCGCATAGTCATCTGAATGATACAATGGATGGCGCATAGTCATCTGAATGATACAATGATTGGCGCATAGTCATCTGAATGATACAATGGTTGGAGCATAGTCATCTGAATGATACAATGGTTGGCGCATAGTCATCTGAATGATACAATGGTTGGAGCATAGTCATCTGAATGATACAATGGATGGAGCATAGTCATCTGAATGATACAATGGATGGTGCATAGTCATCTGAATGATGCAATGGATGGTGCATAGTCATCTGAATGATACAATGGATGGTGCATAGTCATCTGAATGATACAATGGTTGGAGCATAGTCATCTGACTGATACAATGGATGGAGCATAGTCATCTGAATGATACAATGGTTGGAGCATAGTCATCTGAATGATACAATGGATGGAGCATAGTCATCTGAATGATACAATGGATGGAGCATAGTCATCTGACTGATACAATGGATGGAGCATAGTCATCTGAATGATACAATGGTTGGAGCATAGTCATCTGAATGATACAATGGTTGGAGCATAGTCATCTGAATGATACAATGGATGGAGCATAGTCATCTGAATGATACAATGTATGGAGCACAGTCATCTGAATGATACAATGGATGGTGCATAGTCATCTGAATGATACAATGGATGGTGCATAGTCATCTGAATGATACAATGGTTGGAGCATAGTCATCTGAATGATACAATGGATGGTGCATAGTCATCTGAATGATACAATGGATGGTGCATAGTCATTTGAATGATACAATGGATGGTGCATAGTCATCTGAATGATACAATGGTTGGTGCATAGTCATCTGAATGATACAATGGTTGGTGCATAGTCATCTGAATGATACAATGGTTGGAGCATAGTCATCTGAATGATACAATGGATGGTGCATAGTCATCTGAATGATACAATGGTTGGTGCATAGTCATCTGAATGATACAATGGTTGGAGCATAGTCATCTGAATGATAGAATGGTTGGTGCATAGTCATCTGAATGATACAATGGTTGGAGCATAGTCATCTGAATGATACAATGGTTGGTGCATAGTCATCTGAATGATACAATGGATGGTGCATAGTCATCTGAATGATACAATGGTTGGTGCATAGTCATCTGAATGATACAATGGTTGGAGCATAGTCATCTGAATGATACAATGGATGGCGCATAGTCATCTGAATGATACAATGACTGGTGCATAGTCATCTGAATGATACAATGGATGGCGCATAGTCATCTGAATGATACAATGGATGGTGCATAGTCATCTGAATGATACAATGGTTGGTGCATAGTCATCTGAATGATACAATGGATGGTGCATAGTCATCTGAATGATACAATGGTTGGCGCATAGTCATCTGAATGATACAATGGTTGGCACATAGTCATCTGAATGATACAATGGATAGTGCATAGTCATCTGAATGATACAATGGATGGTGCGTAGTCATCTGAATGATACAATGGTTGGAGCACAGTCATCTGAATGATACAATGGATGGTGCATAGTCATCTGAATGATACAATGGATGGTGCATAGTCATCTGAATGATACAATGGATGGTGCATAGTCATCTGAATGATACAATGGATAGTGCATAGTCATCTGAATGATACAATGGATGGTGCGTAGTCATCTGAATGATACAATGGTTGGAGCACAGTCATCTGAATGATACAATGGATGGTGCATAGTCATCTGAATGATACAATGGATGGTGCACAGTCATCTGAATGATACAATGGATGGCGCATAGTCATCTGAATGATACAATGGATGGTGCATAGTCATCTGAATGATACAATGGTTGGTGCATAGTCATCTGAATGATACAATGGATGGTGCATAGTCATCTGAATGATACAATGGTTGGCGCATAGTCATCTGAATGATACAATGGTTGGCGCATAGTCATCTGAATGATACAATGGTTGGTGCATAGTCATCTGAATGATACAATGGTTGGCGCATAGTCATCTGAATGATACAATGGTTGGCGCATAGTCATCTGAATGATACAATGGTTGGTGCATAGTCATCTGAATGATTTAATGGTTGGAGCATAGTCATCTGAATGATACAATGGTTGGCGCATAGTCATCTGACTGATACAATGGTTGGCGCATAGTCATCTGACTGATACAATGGTTGGCGCATAGTCATCTGACTGATACAATGGTTGGAGCATAGTCATCTGACTGATACAATGGTTGGAGCATAGTCATCTGAATGATACAATGGTTGGCGCATAGTCATCTGACTGATACAATGGTTGGTGCATAGTCATCTGAATGATACAATGGTTGGAGCATAGTCATCTGACTGATACAATGGTTGGCGCATAGTCATCTGAATGATACAATGGTTGGAGCATAGTCAGCTGAATGATTTAATGGTTGGAGCATAGTCATCTGAATGATACAATGGTTGGCGCATAGTCATCTGACTGATACAATGGTTGGAGCATAGTCATCTGACTGATACAATGGTTGGAGCATAGTCATCTGAATGATACAATGGTTGGCGCATAGTCATCTGACTGATACAATGGTTGGAGCATAGTCATCTGACTGATACAATGGTTGGAGCATAGTCATCTGAATGATACAATGGTTGGAGCATAGTCATCTGACTGATACAATGGTTGGCGCATAGTCATCTGAATGATACAATGGTTGGAGCATAGTCATCTGAATGATTTAATGGTTGGAGCATAGTCATCTGAATGATACAATGGTTGGCGCATAGTCATCTGACTGATACAATGGTTGGAGCATAGTCATCTGACTGATACAATGGTTGGAGCATAGTCATCTGAATGATACAATGGTTGGCGCATAGTCATCTGACTGATACAATGGTTGGAGCATAGTCATCTGACTGATACAATGGTTGGAGCATAGTCATCTGAATGATACAATGGTTGGCGCATAGTCATCTGACTGATACAATGGTTGGAGCATAGTCATCTGAATGATACAATGGTTGGCGCATAGTCATCTGACTGATACAATGGTTGGAGCATAGTCATCTGACTGATACAATGGTTGGAGCATAGTCATCTGAGTTGTAAATTTAGACCCATGAACAGAAGATTTCAAGTCCACAATATCATCAGGGAAGGACTTCACATGGTAGATATCAGCACCGATCTCCATATGATGGAGCACAATCTCTCATTTATTCAGAATGATAGACATTGAAGTAATAGACTTTCTATCACTATACTGGCTCGGCCTCCAACATTACACTGATGTTGGTACTCGACGGCCGCACTTAGGGGCACTTTGCAGACTACGACATCGCAGGAGCAATGTCGGTGGGGTCAAATTGAAAGTGACGCACATCCGGCATCGCATGCGACATCGTAGTGTGTAAAGGTTCGATGATACGATTAACGAGCGCAAAAGCGTCGTAATCGTATCATTGGTGCAGCGTTGGCGAAATCCATGATTACGCTGACGCGACGGTCCGATGTTGTTCCTCGCTCCTGCGGCAGCACACATCACTGTGTGTGAAGTCGCAGGAGCGAGGAACATCTCCTACCGGCGTCACCGCGGCTTCCGTAGGATATGCGGAAGGAAGGAGATGGGCGGGATGTTTACATCCCGTTCATCTCCACCCCTCCACTCCTATTGGCCGCCTGCCGTGTGACGCCGCACGACCCGCCCCCTTAATAAGGAGGCGGGTCGCCGGCCACAGCGACGGTCGCAGGACAGGGGAGTCCATGTGAAGCTGCCGTAGCGATAATGCTATCACAAGGATATCGCAGCTGCGACGGGGGCGGGGACTATCGCGCTCGGCATCGCAGCATCGGCTTGCGATGTCGCAGTGTGCAAAGCCCGCCATAGTCTGACTCCAATTTATGTACTAAACACATCCAAACCAAAGAACGTCCAGGAGGTCACCGATGTCCGTTATATCAGCAAGCGCCACACTAATTAGTAGCGGCTTCTATAGGAATCTATGCTGTATATGGATTGTTAAACCTGTCCAGAAATGGCACTAATTTAAAAAAATAAATAAATAAAATAATAACTCGGCTGAAAGCAAAAAAAAAAACCAAAAGCTCAATCTAAGAAGTTGTTTAACCCTAGAACGCGCAACCATAGAAATCTACCATAGAAACAGGTAAGTTAGCAGACCTCCGAGGCCCTAGATATGCGTTTTAGGGTTAAATACAACTCGATGTGTGATCAATACTGAAACAATTATCACTGTGTGTCATCCCACGAGCAACATTCATCATCTGTCCATAGGAAAAGTGATAAATGCACGGTCTCTTGGGGTCCGACCAAAGGACTCAGCAGCCATCCAAACTCCTGCAAAAATGGAGCCATGTGTGACCACGGCTCCATTCACTTACTTGGATCTATGATAGTAGAAGCGGGCATGCGGGACCCAGATCATGGACAGTGAATGGAAAGAGTTAAGCAAAAAAGGACCCTGATCCAGTGGCCACATCAGTAGTCCATGGCCGCTGGACATAGCCCTGTGATTCTTTGCCTACCTGCCGGCATTATCCTTCTGATTAGTAGATCTGACATGCATCATTGCTGGGCCTGGTAATCAGAAGAAGCTCTGGAGAAGGTTTGCAGGATTCTGGTCCAGTAGCCACATTGCTAGTCCATGGCTACCAGACCAGAGCTCTGAGGTTATATGCCTACCTGTCGGCATTATCCTTCTGATTAGTAGATCCGACATGATATTATGTATGAGTAATACTGCATCAACGCCGGCCTACTAACCAGAAGAGCGCTGGAGAAGGTTTGCAAGACCCTGGTCCAGTGGCCACATCAGTAGTCCATGGCTACCAGACCAGAGTTAGGAGGCTCTTTACCTACTTGCCGGCATTATCCTTCTGATTAGTAGGTCCGGTGTGATATTGTGAGTGCCTCATGCTGCATCACTGCCGGGCCGGTTAATCAGAAGAAGCGCTGGAGAAGGCTTGCAGGACTCTGGTCCTATGGCCACCTCAGTAGTCCATGGCTGCCAGACCAGAGCTCTGAGGTGCTTTGCCTACTTTTGATTAGTAGGTCTGGCGTGATATTGTATTTTCCTCATGCCGTATCAATGCTGGGCCTGTTAATCAGAAGAGGCGCTGGAGAAGATTTGGAGGACTCTGGTCCAGTGACACCAGATTACCGATGTGGCCACTAGTCCCGGATACTGCTAATGTTTTTGCTCCACACTAGCGGTCAGGCTTCCATACCACCATCTTATTCATACGGGTAACACAAGACACCCCTCCTACTAATCAGTGCAGATCCCAGGATCATATGTTTATATCATATCCTGGGGTTTTCTGAAAAAGCCTAACCGCTCTAGAATAGACCAGACTTTGCCATTTTAAAAGCTTTGATTGCAGTCGGTGCATACGAATATTCTTCTCGCTGTTAAATTGTCTGTTTTGCAGACCTTTTCTGGTTACAATGTTCTCCAGTTATACATTGGGAGCTTTGTGCTGCGGCTTGTAGCTCAGAGGACTTCCTACATGACACACTGTAGGAGTTACATCCTTTACAGCCAAGTTTGCACACACACATATATATATATATATATATATATATATATATATATATATATATATATATATATATATATATATATAAATTGCTTTTTAATTCTTACAGAAGCCTGTAGCAGGTAATAGCATTGTCCTTCACAATGCACGTTGCTCTGTTGCTCTTTTCAATATCTGTCTGATCTAGTGAATATGTGCAAAAGGGTCTCAATTAAGGGAGAAAATCCACTCTCCCAATTAATAACCTTAAGATGCCTAGTATGGGATATAGAGAGGAGGATGCATGAAGCTCTTGGAGCAATATACACATGTTTATACACTTGTTCCCATGCCTAATGAGCCTGGAGTAGTGAGGTGTCGCCCCCGGCCATCCTCACATTGCAGCTGTTACTGATCCCCGCGCAGGAGACATATTAGAAGCCAAAATCTTCATCTGCAGTAACTGGGTCCATTACTGTACTGAATCCGGCCGGCGAGGTCCATATTAATCACCCGGACATGGTCCCCTCTCTGCGGCAGACCCATCCCCCGCCGTCTGATACCGAGCTGTGCAGCGTGATAATCACAGGGCCTAATCGTCTTCATTATCTCTGCCCGGATAGCCGGTTTTCAATCAGTTCCGCCATGTTTTCCGATTCAAACAATGGAATAATTTCAGCATTTTTACGGAATAGGAGAGGAGAATAAAATTGATGCCACTTATCAAACGAATATGTTTTATACCGTTCTCTGTTGCAATGTATCTACTGGTTACATGTGGGGGGCGCCTGGACTGGCGATACCATTTTGATAGACCCCCATTAGGAAATTAGTAGAGCGAGGGGGTCTTCTGCTCAGGATCCAGCCTGGTCTGCATCACAAGCAATTGAACTGAGTGGACACTGTGTAATACTTCCATTTTCCTGCGGGGGCAGTGCAGAAAAAATTAACGCTAAGGAAATGTGCACACATCATATTTTTTGGGGCAGGTAAGTTTTGTAACCAGCCAGAAAAAAAAGTGCTAAAAAGAATGAACCTCTGCAATACAATGTTAAAAGGATTATCTGCTCATTTGTTCAGTCTTTTGAGCCTTTTTTTAACCCCTTCACGCTTCCAAAGCCACAAAGTGGCTAAAATTCCTTTATTTTAGTGGCGATGGTGAGTGTTGCGCTGCTTCTTGCGTGAAACCGGGTACGTTTCTCGGATCCCCTCATTTTACAATGTAACTGATGGTCTGTTAATCAAACAGTACACTTCACTTCATTAATCAAGCCCTAATCTGCCAAAGCCATCTGCTCAAAAAAAAAAAAAAAGGAAAAAAAAAAAAACACATCAAGCCTCGTCTTTTCTCATTTCCTTTCCAAACCCCTCATTACACAAGACAGACCGCTCCTGTCCATAGCAGCACCAGTTATATATGATGCCCTGTGACACCGGGGGCGCGACACAAAGCACAGGACCTGGAGGGCGGCTGTGCAGCGAGGGGGGTACAATGGCACGGGCAATGCAAATATTCTGCCTGCAAACCCAGCAATAACACCCTAAATATGAACACTATTATTGCCCGAGTAACTTAGAAAGTATTCACGCCCCCATAGTCCCTCCAAAAGTAGTAAGAAAATAAAAGTACATACCCACTTAATCCGAGCAACCAAGTCATCTACTCCCCTAAAATGGATTATCCCATCTAAGTGCTCCCTTTAGAAATTATTAATGCCCCTTGAAAAAGTAATGATGCCTCAAGTGCCCCCTACAAAAGTAATAACGCCTCCTTTGTGCCAACTCCCTCAAATATAGGTTTCTACTCACCTAATCCGACACAATGAGTCAACTCTTCTCCAGCACGCAGGGGCGCAAGCAGCAGAATGCGGGATCATCAGTGCAGAGTCTGCGCCCGGATGACCACGTCTTGCAGTCCTACCGGTCAGAGACTGATGGGGCCTATGGCTGCCTGTCCTACCACAGGATCCTAATGTATCAGAACCATATTGAGGCCGATAAAGATCAAACTGGTGCTCACCCGAATATCCAATGCCAATTTCCAGGTACAGACTCAATCTGAGCCCATCTTACATAGTCACATCGGTTGAAATAAAAGCCCCTGCTCCATCTAGTTCACCCTTCCTCCACCAATTATATATTTAGTCACTAAATAATTTATAACCGGCAATGTTGTACTGAGGAAATCATCCAGCCCTGATATAAAGCTGTTATAGTATCTGCCATTACTACCTCTTGTGGTCGGCATTCCACAGTCTGACTGCTCTAACTGTAAAGAACCCTTTCCTATTCAGCTGCCGGAATCGCTTTTCTTCCACTCGCAGTGAGTGCCCCCTGGTCCTTAGTATTGTCTTTGGAAGGAATAAGTCATGTGCCAGTCCTTTATATTGACCCCACATGTATTTATGCAGAATACCAAAGTCTTTCTCCTGTTCAATAGTCCCAAGTTAACTTCCATTTAATGTATACGCAGCTATAGGATTACTCCGTCCTAGGTGCAATACTCTACATTTATTACCATTAAATCTCATTTGCCAAGTGTCTGCCCATTCTGACCTCTTATCCAGATCGTTTTGTAATATTGTACTATCAAGGTTCATTTTTTTTTTTTTTTTAAAAACATCTTTTTTATTCAAATTTTTAAACATAGCAAAAAAATTAAACAGTCAATTCCATGGTCAAATAGTAAACATCAGCATACACGAGATTGATTTGTTCGTCAATGCAACTGTAAACCTTGCAAAGGAAGAAAAAAATAAAAGGTAGTATCACAAACAAAGAATAAGAATGTGAGTGTGAGCCCTTCCACAATTATGTTCTATGGTGTCGACTACCATCTCCATATGGTACATGCTAAGTGTCTAACAATGGTCCCAAAACCCCCAACGTCCCTCCCGGGTCTTCCAGACAATACCATTCTGTGTGGCGGAAAGGGCTAATTATTTTCAGGATTTCCTGAGGACTATAATGAAAACCAATGAATTTTTTCCGCAGCGGAAAAACTTTTCCTGCTGACTTTTCTTTACTCCTTTCTGCTTCTATCAGTTCCAGTCCCAATAGATGTTTCATCTGAGATATTATTGCTTCCATCGATGGAGTGTTTGGTTTAAGCCACTCACTAAACAAAGCCCGGAGAGCCACCACTAAAAATGTGTGGATGTTTCTAGGAATCTTTACTTTGTCTACCATACTCTGAGATTCAGATTCGGGGGGCGTAATTGGTGGAAAAGCAGAGCCTGTAGTGTTTGTGGAAGTTTCGTTCCCCAACATGCTTGAATCTGGTCCCTTACTCGCTTCCAATATGATGTTACTTCTGTGCACTCCCACACCCCATGCCACAGATTTGTAAAGGGCACCCCACACTTAGGACATGCTGTAATCAAGGTCCATTTTTAATATCCTACATAGTTTGGTGTCATCAGCAAAGACACCAAACTATGTAGGATATTAAAAAACAGACGTAAAAATCTTTCACTTATATTTTTTTATGGTACGTGGCACTGTTCTTTAATCCCTCGTCAGTATAAATGTACAGCTCAAGTTTAATAGGTGTTGCCCAAAATTAAAAAAAAAAACATTACTCAAAAAATCAGCAAGGAATTTGCAAATAGATTGACATCGGAGGTAGAGCTAAATTTCCAGGTCAGACAGGACGTCACCTAATGCAGAGCTGAATGTGCAAACAGCTCCGACCGAGTGATTATTAAGAGCGGTGAGCGATGGCTTTGAACTTCATTTTCTCACCTAGGGCTACATTGACACGACCGCATTTTGGTCAGAGTGTGGTCTGTGGGAAAAGAAATGACCTGAGTTGGAAAATACTTGAGCTGTTCTGATGTCAAAAATTGTAACCTGAACTATTCTATCTCAAAGAGTTAAGATTTCAACGAATCAAGTTTAAGTGGTCAAAAAAAAATAAAAATCGGATATCGTATGGATGATGTGTGCAGCATCTAATTTAAACAGATACATAGTAATGGTTAACATAGGAAACAGATGAAAAGCCATTTTTTTTTTTCAGGATGAAATTTGGAAGATTATTTTACACTCTTGTGAACTTATTTTCATTAAGAACAGCAATTGGAATAGGATGGGAGTGTCCAAAAATGATTAATGAGCCCTATAGGGCCCTGGTGGTGGGTTATTACCCCGTGTATATCTTACCCCTTATCCGGTCGCCCTTGTGGAGTGGAATCTCGCCTTCTCCTTGAGGTTGATACGGCTTTACCACAATAAAATGCCTCCCGGGTAATGCACTGTACAGCTTGCGCTTTGGACCTTGGTAATCCACAGCAGTGGCCACCTCCTTGTTGGGACCAGGACTGAAAAATACAAAAAGAGAATCACAGTAATATTACGTCTCCAGCATTTTGTTTCTTAAATACCTGTATGTGGGGCTAAAAATCATTTATGCAGTTGGGTCTCATTACAAAATTTGCAGCATTTTACTTTTACAGGCAATTGGTTTTCTGGCACATTCAACTTTAATGTCATCTGTGGCCAAAAGGGAGGAGGTGAGCTGTGATATCATCTATTATGAATGATGGATCCTGTGTTATCTACTACATATAGAGGTCTGATCAGCCATTGTACAAGAGGAGGAGGTGAGCTGTGACATCACCTTGATCTTGTGTTATCAACTGTATATAGGGGTTATCAGTCATAGTACAGGAGGAGTAGGTGAGCTGTGATATTATTGTGAATGGCATATCCCGTGTTATCTACTGTATATACAGATGTTATCAATGCATGCACATGAGAGGGAGAAGGTGAGCTGTGACATCACCTATTGTGAATGGTGGATCTTGTATTATCTACTGTATATAGAGGTGTTATCAATCATTGTACAAAAGCAGGAGAAGGTGAATTGTGATATCACCTATTATGAATGGTGGATCCCATGTTATCTCCTGTATATAGAAGTGTTATCAATCATTGCACTGGAGGGGGAGGTCAGCTGTGATATCATCTATTGTGAATGGCATATCCTGTGTTATCTACTGTATATACAGATGTTATCAATGCATGCACACGAGAGGGAGAAGGTGAGCTGTGACATCACCTATTGTGAATGGTGGATCTTGTATTATCTACTGTATATAGAGGTTTTATCAGTCATTGTACAGGGAGGAGGAGGTGAGCTGTGACATCACCATCTGTGAATGGTGGCTCCTGTATTATCTAATATACAAAGAGATGTTATCAGTCATTGTACAAGAGGAGGTGGAAGTGAGCTGTGACATCACCTATCATGAATGGTGGCTCTTGTGTTATCAGTCATTGACAGGAGGAGGAGGTGAGCTTTGATAACTATTGTGAATGGTGGATCCTGTGTTATCTACTGTATATAGAGGTGTTATCAGTCATTGTACAAAAGGAGGAGGAGGTGAACTGTGACATCACCTATTATGAATGGCGGATGATTCTGTGTTATCTACTGTATATAGAAGTGTTATCAGTCATTGTACAGGAGGAAGAGGTGAGCTGTGATATCACTTATTATGAATGGTGGATCCCGTGTTATCTACTGTACACAGGTGTTATCAGTCATTGTACAGGAGGAGGTGAGCTGTGAGATCTACTGTGAACAGATGTGTTACCTATATATAGCTGTTGGTCATAAGGTGACTACTGAAAAATGAACTCGAATCAGCCCGTTTTTAGGCTCCGAGTAAAAACTACAATATTTCATTATTTTAATATAAATTAAAAAATGAAAACACCTAAAGGAAATATGTGCAAAAAATATGTTTATCTTAAAAATGTGTGTTTAAAACATTGGGTCATTTTGTAATAATATACAGATGTTCTTCTACTGAACGTAGCAGTGAGAGCAGCCGTGGAGGCAGAAGCCGTGGAGGCGGGAGCCGTGGAGGCAGAAGCCGTGGAGGCAGGAGCCGTGGAGGCAGGAGCCGTGGAGGCAGGAGCCGTGGAGGCAGAAGCCGTGGAGGCAGGAGCCGTGGAGGCAGGAGCCGTGGAGGCAGAAGCCGTGGAGGCAGGAGCAGTGGAGGCAGGAGCTGTGGAGGCAGGAGCCGTGGAGGCAGGAGCCTTGGAGGCAGAAGCCGTGGAGGCAGACACGAGGAGTCCCGGCAGATCCCGCTCATCTGTCGCCTTCTCATGAATACTGTTATAGCCCGGGAAGGGTCGCTCCGCTCGATACTCAGGATGCAATCTGCATATATTTACCACAACTAATCCTGCCAGTCATTTCATACTGCCAGATGCATAATATGTGAAGTGGATCATTCCTCCCAATTTAAAGGCAAATACATATAATATAGGGGGAAGTGTTTACTTTCAATTTATTTTTTAATAAATATTCGGTGAAGCATGAGTGCAATGTCGATGCCACCAACTACCAGCTTATTAATAACTACAATGAAAAGAAGAATAAGACGGAGCTGTAAAAGTGATAGTGAGGACAGGTGGACCTCGATGGCGGCTCGACCCCATTCACTTGAATGCAGCTGAGCTGTAATACCAAACACAACCATTCGACAGGGGTGGCGCCATTTTTGGCAGAAAGCAGCAGATTTTTACTACCGCTTTACAAAGGTATTTTGATGAGAAGTCCATCCGTTACACCGATACCACAGATACATAATCTTAACAGACTGCACTAGCAAAAGGGGATTATAAAGAGTAGCCGACGCCTTTAGAAAGTGACAGCCAATATTTTTGCAGACCACAAACTACCGACGACACAAAAGGACCTTTTTACTCAACTTTCCACCGTGGACCTCCTGCAGCGGAAAATGTGAGAACTGCAGAAAAAAAAAATCCATAAATGCAAATCTAAGCTGACATCTGTGAGACTCAGTGTCTGGCCACTTGTGTGAAGGTGAATTGTTCTTAATTAGGCCAGACCTATGGGTTCTTTGTTTGTTAAATGAAAAGATGTTAACCATTGTCTCTTGTCAGACTGATCAGAGCCCTATTGTCTGTAAATATGTATTGCCTCAGCCCTTCTAACTACATAATTCAGAGGATAATTATGCAGTTGGATTGAACTTGAAATGAATGAGAGAGCAGCCATCTCCGCCAATCCTGTAAGAGAACTGAGTGGTATAATAGGGCCTTGCTTCTGTCACCAAGGATAGATTCTACATGACCTCAGCCGAGGACCTACTGTTTCAGCTGGGGGAATCATAGAATTGCTTCACTTGGGATATTCTACATAACTTCAACCGAGAAGCTATGGTTCCAGTTGGGGGAAATCACAAAACTACTTAATTTGGAATATTCGACATAACTTCACCGAGGAGCTACGGTTCGCGTTGGGGGAATCACAGAACTGCTTCACTTGGGATACTCTACATAACCTCAGCCGAGGAGCTACGGTTCCAGCTGTGTGGGATCACAGAACTACTTCATTTGGGATATTCGACATAACTTCACCGAGGAGCTACGGTTCCAGTTGGGGAAATCACAAAACTGCTTCATTTGGGATAGTCTACATAACCTCAGCTGAGCAGCTATAGTTTCAGCTGTGTGGGATCCCAAAACTGCTTCACTTGGGATACTCCACATAACCTCAGCCGAGGAGTTACGGTTCCAGCTGTGTGGGATCACAGAACTGCTTCAAGATTTATTCTACCGGATTTCAGCCCAGGATCCACGATTCCAAGGTACACAGAACTACTTCACTACTCAACAATGAGGCCACAAATTCTTTTGGAGAACCCAAGGTTGGGACTACTCAAGTCGCATGGCTACATAGCTGGCTGTGCCCGGTACGCTTCCAACAGTTGCCGCTAACTCTTCTCAATGGGTGCGTGCAAAAATTGGGTGCTGCTGGAATGGGATTCGTACTGGAAGCACCAAAGACACGAAGATTTCAATCTCTGGTGAGCCAGTGGAAGGGTGACACTGTCGCTTGTACTATTCTTGTGTTCTTGTTGGGAATGTACAATATGTTTTTTCCTGTTGGTGACCCAATAAAGTCTTACCAATGTGTGGATCCCGCACCCTGTGTTGTCTGAGTAGTGTTCCGCCCACGGGAAAGGAGTGAGAGCATTCAATGGGATGAGCCCTAGTCTGTGCGGTCTTTTTGAGGACAGCGAGGCCAGTGGACGAGAGCACTTATTGACCCTTGGGTCTCCACAATATCTGTGGCATAAATGCAAAATCAATTTATGTTGGGGCTTTTTGAGAAAATCTCATCCCCAATGCTACTGTAATACGCAGCAGAATCAATGCATGTAATTCAGTGGTGGAAAATCCAATCCTTACGGCCTAGGGGAGTTTACAGACTTGCTGCACATAGGCCAAGTGTAAGGGGAGTTTACAGACTTGCTGCACATAGGCCAAGTGTAAGGGGAGGTTACAGACTTGCTGCACATAGGCCAAGTGTAAGGGGAGGTTACAGACTTGCTGCACATAGGCCAAGTGTAAGGGGAGGTTACAGACTTGCTGCACATAGGCCAAGTGTAAGGGGAGGTTACAGACTTGCTGCACATGGGCCAAGTGTAAGGGGAGGTTACAGACTTGCTGCACATGGGCCAAGTGTAAGGGGAGGTTACAGACTTGCTGCACATAGGGCAAGTGTAAGGGGAGTTTGCAGACTTGCTGCACATGGGCCAAGTGTAAGGGGAGGTTACAGACTTGCTGCACATAGGCCAAGTGTGATCAGACCCATAAATTGCTCAGTCCTTATTCCATGTGCAAGGAGTTTGGGAACAATCTAGTGCAATTATGGAGACACTGTACCGTATTAATAGTCAGGGATTGTGGAAATATTGGCTATTAAATGGCCATAGCCGCAGTTCTCTCGTGCCGCAGTGGAGCAGGCAGCACTTTCCAGTTGTGAGCCGACAACTCAATGAAAAAGTTGTTTCTGTAAGTGATTCAGTGCACGGCGAGTGAGCAGATTGCCTAGAGAAATAGTAAGAAATTTCACATCCCTGAGGATCATTAAAGTGTGTTCTGCGTATGCTACAATGAGCGGATCTGCATATTCGGGGTAGTTTATTTCCCAGAAGTCTCGGGGGGACCGCTCCCTATAGGATGCAGCCGGCTGTGACCTCCATATTTATTCCTCCTTTCACCAGAAAAATTGCAAAAACAAAAAAGCCGACTCTATTACAAAGTGTCCAGATGTCTAGAGAGCGTAATGTGTGGATGGTAATTAAAGGAGCTGTAAAGGGCAGGACGCCGCATACAGGCATCTTCCCTCCAATGGTTGTGTTATATTAATAAGCGCCTGCAGGATTCGGCCGCCGGCGTAACTTGTCCTGTAAGTCACCACTGAGGAGTCTGTGCTCAGGTGATGAGGAGGAACCCGAGCGGACTTTATACAGGTCAGTAATGGCGGCCGGGCTGTCAGTCACACCTCACATGGGAGACTGAGGGATATCTGTGCCCGAGAGAAGCTCAGGGGGAGACGAGAGCCACAATACGACAGGCCACAATACGACAGGCCACAATACGACAGGCCACAATACGACAGGCCACAATACGGCAGGCCACAATACGGCAGGCCACAATACGGCAGGCCACAATACGGCAGGCCACAATACGACAGGCCACAATACGGCAGGCCACAATACGACAGGCCACAATACGGCAGGCCACAATACGGCAGGCCACAATACGACAGGCCACAATACGACAGGCCACAATACGGCAGGCCACAATACGGCAGGCCACAATACGACAGGCCACAATACGACAGGCCACAATACGGCAGGCCACAATACGACAGGCCACAATACGACAGGCCACAATACGACAGGCCACAATACGACAGGCCACAATACGACAGGCCACAATACGGCAGGCCACAATACGGCAGGCCACAATACGGCAGGCCACAATACGACAGGCCACAATACGACAGGCCACAATACGGCAGGCCACAATACGACAGGCCACAATACGGCAGGCCACAATACGACAGGCCACAATACGACAGGCCACAATACGACAGGCCACAATACGGCAGGCCACAATACGGCAGGCCACAATACGACAGGCCACAATACGACAGGCCACAATACGGCAGGCCACAATACGACAGGCCACAATACGACAGGCCACAATACGACAGGCCACAATACGACAGGCCACAATACGACAGGCCACAATACGACAGGCCACAATACGGCAGGCCACAATACGGCAGGCCACAATACGACAGGCCACAATACGACAGGCCACAATACGGCAGGCCACAATACGACAGGCCACAATACGACAGGCCACAATACGACAGGCCACAATACGACAGGCCACAATATGACAGGCCACAATACGGCAGGCCACAATACGGCAGGCCACAATACGACAGGCCACAATACGACAGGCCACAATACGGCAGGCCACAATACGACAGGCCACAATATCACAGGCCACAATACGACAGGCCACAATACGACAGGCCACAATATCACAGGCCACAATACGGCAGGCCACAATACGGCAGGCCACAATACGACAGGCCACAATACGACAGGCCACAATATCACAGGCCACAATACAACAGGCCACAATACGACAGGCCACAATACGACAGGCCACAATACGACAGGCCACAATACGACAGGCCACAATACGACAGGCCACAATACGACAGGCCACAATACGACAGGCCACAATGCAGATCATAATGGATTTCATGTCGGGCTATTAAAAGAAATCCTGTACGTCCTTGTTTGTGAAATCAGAGGCACAGAAAGGGGCCAAACTCAAAAGGGATAAAAATGGGTCCTGCAAATAAAAGCATTGATATCACCTGATCCGCGCTGTTCCTCAACATCAACTACAAAGTATCCGTGCGCCACTCACTACTGGACACCCTCCGCGTCATTAAAGGAGGGAAATAGAAAATAAATGTAACGCATACTCGTCTCACACCCGCTGCCCTATTCCAGCGATGTTGGCGCTGCTGTTCCCTGACATTGCTGTGTTACATGACCGCTGCAGCTAATCAACAGTTGCTGATCAGATGCAGCCTTAACTAAATAATTTGAAAATTTATCCGCTCTAGTGGAACATTGATGAGCTGCGGCCGATCAGCCGCCACTGATTGGCTGCACCAGTCACATGACACGACAACGTCACCCGTCAGGAACAGAAGAGTATATATTGGGAGGGGTTTTTTTTGGGGGGGGGGGTCCTGAACTTGTGCAGTAGTGGAAAACCCCTTTAAATACCTGTGTTTTATGTTAATCCAGGCTTTTTACTAGACTGAAATAGAAGGGAACACTGTGACAATGACAAATGTCATGTGAATGATTAATTGCTGTCAAAACAGCATCTCATCTGATACTGAGGCACTTAAAAGCGTCATTTATATATATAGTTCCTTAGCTCTAGGATGACCCGGCTTATAATATCACACCCGCTCCTCAGGTCTCCACTATACAAACGAAAGTCCATATAGCAATTAGTGGAAAATGCTTGAGGGTCAACGCGTTTCTCAGTGGAAAACAGGACAGAGACTTAAAGTGTCCACCGAGAGGGTCCCACCTATTGGCTTCTAACATGACCGAATGCGTGTAAAAATATGAGGAAAGGGCCATGGAGAAGTGTTGGGGGAGACACTTTTTGCATTATGATTAGGCAACATTTGAAAAAAAAACCAAAAATAAAATCTGTGATTTGATTTGTCCTCTGGTTGCTCCGATTGACTCTTCTTCAGTGATTGCAAAAAGTCACCGTGTGCTTAATGGTGGAATTGGCCTGGATCCGTGACCTCCTCCAATCAGACATAACAGAAGCAATCTAAGGCTATGTGCGCACGTTCAGTTTTGGGTGCAGAAAATTTCTGCATCAAATCTGCTTCTTCTGGCAGAAAAAAGCACCAAAAACGAGGTGTGTTTTTTCCGTGTTTTTTGCATGCATTTTTCATAAGGAAGTCAATGGGTGGAAGGGCTGAAAAATGCAAGCAAAAACGCACCAAGAATTGACAGGCTGCAGATTACTTTCTGTGCCAAATAAGCAACGTGCGCACAAAACATCAGAATTCTCATTGACTTTGCAGGCATAATGATGTGCACACAGCACGTTTTTGCCTATGGCCTAAAGTGAACGATACTTTTCTAAGATATAAGGGGAAAACTTGTCTCCTTGCGGAGACCTGACAAACCAGTCTGGCTGCCAGTGAGGAGGGTTATAGCTGCAATGCTCCTCTGGGAAATATTCAAATTGTCTCTCCAGGGAGGAAGGAGACAAACTCTAGCGCCACCTATTGGGAGAAGCAATCCTAAAAGTCAAAAGTGACCCTTTAACGAGCCTTTTCATATGACTTAGGATTTATACTAGATCAGAACCTCAATTTGCAGACACAGTGTTTCGGGTGATTGCCCCTCGTCAGTGCAAAGTATGAGATCTTATCTGGCTGTATGAGAAGCTATAGTGTGGTCTAAAGCGGGCTTCACACGCAGCGACATCGCTAACGAATGTCGTTGGGGTCACGGAATTTGTGAGGCACATCTGGTCTCGTTAGCGACGTCGTTGCGTGTGAAACGCAAGAACAACCGTTAACGATCAAAATTACTTACCTAATCGTTGATCGACGACGCTTCGTTCTAATCCCAAATATCGTTGCTGTTGCAGGACGCAGGTTGTTCACCGTTCCTGCGGCAGCACACATCGCTACGTGTGACACCGCAGGAACGACGAACATCACCTTACCTGCGGCCGCCAGCAATGCGGAAGGAAGGAGGTGGGCGGGATATTTCACCTGCTCCTCTCCGCCCCTCCGCTTCTATTGGGCGGCCGCTTAGTGAAGCCGCTGTGACGCAGAACGAACCGCCCCCTTAGAAAGGAGGTGGTTTGCCGGTCACAGCGACGTCGCTAGGCAGGTAAGTATGTGTGATGGTTGTAAGCGATGTTGTGCGCCACGGGCAGCGATTTGCCTGTGACGCACAACCGATGGGGGTGATTGCTTTCACCAGCGACATCGCTATCGATGTCGCTGCGTGTAAAGCGTGCTTAAGGAGAAATCTTTTCTCCTTGCAGAGACTGACAAACCAATCTGACTGCCAGTGAGGAGACTTATAGCTGCAATGCTCCTCTGGGGAATATTCAAATTGTCTCTCCAGGGAGAAAGGAGACAAACTCTAGCGCCACCTATTGGAAGCAGCAAGATGTAAACACTTGCCAAAAAGAAGAAAAAGAGGCTAAAGAAGCAGCTCTGACTCCACAGAGGTTTGTTTGCAGTCGGTGACCATGGAGGCACGAACCTGCAAGGAGCTGAGTACACAAAACGGAAGGAGTCTGTCCGAACTAAGATGCGGAGTTACTTCAATTCTTTTTTCTTTTTTACATGCATCGGTGCAATTAGGGCAGATTTCCTAAAAGTCACCAAATATTTGACAACGGCACATGGTGGATGATAAATTTGTAGACACCAAGCTAACTCTTCTTGACCTGGTGGGCTTAATTGTTGTTGGTTTTTTTTTTTGGGGGGGGGGGGGGGAGTTGCCACACCTCCTTCCAGATAAGCAACACCCCTTCTCGCAAAGCCACACCCCTGTTCAAAAGAGTTACAGAAACCGTAAATATCCAAATACAGATAAGTACGTTTACGCCAAAATTAACTAAAATTGTATAAGGCTACTTTCACACATCTGGTTTGAGCAGTGCGGCTCAATTCGACTGTGAAACCTATGCAACGGATGCGGCGAACACACCGCATGCTTTGGCTATGTTTTTACATGCGGCCCGTCCGTTTTTTTCCGGTTGCGGCACGCTACTGAGCATACGCAGTGGAAGAAACCGCATGCGGCTTTTTCCGCATCGCGCCGCATCCGGCGTCCATAGGCATGCATTGAAAAATGCGCCGCAGCAGCCGGATGCGGTTTTTTTGCCAGACAAAAAAAACGTTACATGATACGTTGCCTACGGCCGCCGCTTTAATTAATTTTGCCGCATCCGGAAAAAAACGGATGCAACGCAAAGCCATCAGGCACAATCCGGTAACAATGCAAATCTATGGGGATAAAAAGGATGCGGTACCGGATTTGTTTTACCCGTTTTTTTTCCGGATTGTGCCTGATGGAAAAAACCTGATGTGTGAAAGTAGCCTTAATCCTATAAAAATGCCTTGTAACGAAAAAACAATAACACAGTTGACCCCTAAAATGCCAGAAACCAAAATGATTTGTAGGTCATGTTCTTGTATAGGTTATATTTCAAAAAGACGTGGAGGGATAAAAAAAAAAAAAAAAAACGTTGGCAAAAAAAAAAAGTTGAGTATGAAAATGGCCTAAAGAAGGTTAAAAAGTGTCCCCATCTCGCCAGGTCTGTTCAGACGCAGCAGATTTGCTTCAGATTTCTATCTTCGGATACGTGCATACTCTATATCTTCTCGTACCACGTGCACAAGTTGCAGATTTAGTTGCGGATTTGCAGCAGATTTTGCTCTTTGCGTTTTCTGTGCACGCCATTTTCCGAGCAGAGATATTTGGCAACATGTAGATAAGATTGGGTGAAATCTCATCCATGTAGCAGGCCCTGTACGCGGCCTCAGTCAGACGCTACAGGTCCATTGTTTGATTCGGGTACATGCAGTATCACGGGGAGCGTACAGATGCCAATAAATTGTAATCCATCCATTGTCTCCATTGCAATGGGTTAGGAAAAACTTTGCAATTGGTTTTATTTTTGCAAAAAAAGAAAGTGACTGATGGTAAAAATGGACTCAAGGATTAAACACTGATGAAAATCACGTCAACAAAAGTAAATAATAAAAAAGAGCAGAAGTGGGACCGCACCGCCGTATTACCTGCTCCTGTGCCCCGGCTGTCTGGAAGTATAGTCCTTGTCCCGTGGTGCTTGTTGCGTGGAGAATACAAGTCCAGGTGGAGTCCACATGAAAGGATGGAAGAAGCGGCACTCACTGAGACATAAATACCCGGTCTTTATTGGAAAAGATGCATAAAAGCGGGTCTAAAGGGCATATCGGTACCGATATCGCTAGCGAGCGTACCCACCCCCGTCGGTTGTGCATCACGGGCAAATTGCTGCCCGTGGCGCACAACATCCCTAACACCCGTCACACGGACTTAAGGGTGCTTTACACGATGCGACATCGCTAGCGATGTCGCGAGCGCTAGCACCCGCCCCCATTGTTGGTGCGATATGTGGTGATCGCTGCGGTAGCGAACATTATCGCTACAGGGGCCTCACACGCACATACCTGTGCAGCGACGTTGCTGTTGCTGCCGAACAGTCCCTCCTTCAAGGGGGAGGTGCGTTCGGTGTCACAGCGACGTCACAAAACGGCCGTCCAATAGCAGAGGAGGGGCGGAGATAAGCGGCCGGAACATGCCGCCCACCTCCTTCCTTCCTCATTGCTGGCAGCCGCAGGTTTGGAAATGTTCCTCGTTCCTGCGGTGTCACACATAGCGATGTGTGATGCCGCAGGAACGATGAACAACCTGCGCACCACCAACGATATTTGGAAAAGGAGCGACATGTCAACGATTTTTGCCGTTTTTGCGATAGTTGATCGTCGCTCCTAGCTGTCACACACTGCGATGTCGCTAACTACGCCAGATGTGCGTCACAAACACCGTGACCCCGACGATATATGTGATGTCGCAGCGTGTAAAGCACCCTTTACCTTCCTAGTGACGTTGCTCTGGCCGGCGAACCGCCTCCTTTCTAAGGGGGGCGGTTCGTGCGGCGCCACAGCGAAGTCACATGGCAGCCGTCCAATAGAAGCGGAGGGGCGGAGATGAGCGGACGGAATATCCTGCCCACCTCCTTCCTTCCTCATTGCTGGCGGCCGCAGGTAAGGAGATGTTCCTCACTCCTGCGGTGTCACACGTAGCGATGAGTGCTGCCGCAGGAACGACGAACAACCTGCGTCCTGCAACAGCAACGATAATTGGGAAAGGAACGACGCGTCAACAGCAACGATTAGGTAAGTAATTTTGATCGTTAACGGTCGTTCCTTCGTTTCACACACAACAACGTTGCTAACGAGGCCGGATGTGCATAACGAATTCCGTGACCCCAACGACATCTCGTTAATGATGTCGTTGCGTGTAAAGCGGCCTTAAAGCTATGTGCGCACGTTGCGTATTAACATGCGTTTATGCAGCGTTTTGAACTGCCTTCTGCATCCCCAGCAAAGTCTATGAGAATTTTGCAAAATCCATGCGCACGTTGAGTTTTAAAACGCAGCGTTTTGCATGCCAAATTTTTGACAAAATCGCTACGTTCTAAAAAGCAACACGTCCCTTCTTTTGTGCGTTTTGGATGCTTTTCCCGCTCTGTCTATGGCAGAGAAAGCATCCAGAACGCATCAATTCTGCCTCTATTCCGCATTCAAAATACATCCAAAGCGCAGCTTTTCGGCTTCGTTTTGAAACTCACATGCAGTGACAAAACGCTGCAGAATATTTGTCACGGCAGAACGCAACGTGCGCACATAGCCTAAGGTTGGGAGCCGGCACTCAAGAGGACGACGAGCGTTTCTATACCTCTTTTATGCACCTTTTTCATTAAAGACCGGATTTTTATGTCTCAGCGAGCGCCACTTTTTCCATCTTTTCACCTGAAAATTATATTCAGCACACGTATTAAAAAAAAAAAAATCAGTCTGTTTTTTCACATATGAAAAAAAAACCAGAAACATTTGAATGAGGCCTTAAGCGGGCTTTACACGCTGCGACATCGCTAGCCGATGTTAGCGATGGCGAGCGTGATAGCACCCGCCCCCATCGTTATGCCGATATGTGGAGATCGCTGCCGTAGCGAACATTATCGCTACGGCAGCGTCACACGCACTTAGCTGCTCTGTGACGTCGCTGTGACCGGCGAACCGCCTCCTTTCTAAGGGGGCGGTTCGTTCAGCGTCACAGCGACGTCACTAAGCGGCCACCCAATCAAAGTGGAGGGGCGGAGATAAGCGGGACGAACATCCCGCCCACCTCCTTCCTTCCTCATTGCTGGCGTGTGGCAAGTAAGGTGAGGTTCCTCGCTCCTGCGGCGCCACACGTAGCGATGTGTGCTGCCGCTGGAGCGAGGAACAACATCGGACCGTCGCGTCAGCTTTTGCGCTCGTTAATCGTATCATCTAGGATTTACACACTACGATGTCGAGAGCGACGCAGGAAGTGCGTCACTTTCGACATGACCCCACCGACATCGCACCTGCGATGTCGTAGTGTGCAAAGTACCCCTTAGGTTAGACTGTGGTCAATATGTAGTCAATATTGTGTTATGTGGACGATCGGATGAATGAGCGTCCGTGGATGGCTCGAGGCCGTGCAGAAAATCCGCTGCACAGTTCAGCAGCGACATTGTGAATGAGATTTTTAACAAATCCGCAGCATATCAATTTAATATGCAATGCAAAAATGTACAAAAATAACCCCGCACCTTATCTGCGGCGCTACATTGTGCTGGATGTGGCAGGTGGAAGCATACGGTAAGGTTTAATCTCTTCCTCGCCCTCGTGGCTCTGCTCAGTACCGGCTTTGGCTGCCGTGCGTGTAAAGCAGGTGTGCGGCGTCTCGGCTCCCCATGTGCTGAGCATCCTGGGAGATGTAGTTCAATAACAGCTGCGCTGAGAATATGTGATCTGCCGGTGAACGTCCATTGCTTCACCTTGATCTTACTCTGTAGTAATAAAACCTCGTTTGTCCAATAAGCGTCTCTCTCCATTGAGCAGCGTGTATCCACCGTCACCTTTATCTCAGAGCCGAGTGACTACACACACAGGACCCGGCGCGCGTCGAGCCGATGCATGCGCCATCCTCAGAAGACCACGTCCCCAGGAAGATGGGGCTTTGGCATTTCATTTCTTGCTGTCTGTTTTATTGCTGTATAAATGTTTCCGTTTTTTACTAAAGGGCTAAAGACGGAATACATTAACATATAAATATCACACCGCGGAGAATGCAGCCAAGAATAGAGCCGCGGATGGGAATCTGCCCGAGCGCTTTAGCTCATCTTTCCGTAGGATCGCGGGGGAAGGTTACCAAAGGCGGACGTCTCTCTTTATTATTCTTCAAGAAATATTAAAAAGGTATCAAAAAGCCATGATAGAGAGGATAAGAAAACGAATGAAGGGCACATTCCGAATTTAGGGTCAATGCAACGACTCGGACATTCGTTGTGCCCCCATCAGGCGCCGTGTTCTCACTCGGAGGCAGAGACAGATACCGTTTGGCTGCAGAAGTCAACGATGGCGAGCGCCTGTGTGATTTATTGCTGCCATGTCGTTCATTCAAAGGGACTGGCAACTCCAAAAATCTGCATTACTCGGGATTAGCTTAGATTATTTAGTAGTGGAATTACACTTTACAAAAGCATTTTCAGGTATTGAGGGCAATCACGCGACCGCAACAACGTGATTTACATACATGATACCGCATGCCAACTAGACGTGCTCAACCTCGCTGGATAGAAATGAACTGAGCAAGTCTAGTCAGAATATGGCTGGAAGTTTACACACCACATACTTACAGTCACGTGGCCACCTGCAATACCGGAGAATCCTGACAGTGTGCAATGCGCTCACTGTAAGGATTCAGAAGTCTGCAGTCCACTTGGTGTCAGCAGACTTTCCCCACAAGACTGGACATGTGGAAATGCCGCGGTTCAGAATCCGGAGAGGTTTGTCTCCTGTTCCTGAGACGTGGCCTCCTCTTCCATGTATATAAATCTATGCTAGTTAGCTAAGTAGGCGTTGGCCGCATGTAGGCACCCAATTGGATAAAAAAAAGCATATGCATATAG